>NC_134901.1:20740933-20750933 GCF_041734735.1 Babylonia areolata
TGCAACCGATTAATTCTTTCAACAAAAACTAGGTGAAGATTACCGATGTTTCTTCACACGTGCCGGTGTCTTATCTCTTCAGCTGAAATGTTTAATTAAATTGTTCACTGCCAGAGTTTTAATTAAGGTGGACTTACGTTGGCTTACTTTAACAGTGCTTTATTTTTCTTTTCTTTTTTTTTAAACAAAACTATACCGGATAGTTCACCAACATTATTCAGGTCTTGAAACGAATTCAAAAACGATGACAGAAGCGTTTGACACATTGAATATGAACCTGTTCAAAAACAGGCAACAATAATAACGTTTGTTTACACAAGTTTTATTTGTTCCATATGTTGCAGAGACGTGGGTTGTCAATGAGTACGAAGGGTTCTATATTCGTTGAGAAGAGGGGAATGACACAAAATTTGTATTTGTACTTGTATTTCTTTTTATCACAGCAGATTTCTCTGTGTGAAATTCGGGCTGCTCTCCCCAGGGAGAGCACGTCGCTACTCTGGCAGCGCCACCCTTTTTGGGGGTATTTTTTCCTGCGTGCAGTTATATTTGTTTTTCGTATCAAAGTGGATTTTTCTACAGAATTTTGCCAGGAACAACCCTTTTGTTGCCGTGGGTTCTTTTACGTGCGCTAAGTGCATGCTGCACACGGAACCTCGGTTTATCGTCTCATCCGAATGACTAGCGTCCAGATCACCACTCCAAGTCTAGTGAAGGGGGAGAAAATATCGGCGGCTGAGCCGTGATTCGAACAAGCGCGGTCACATTCTCTCGCTTCCTATGCGGACGCGTCACTTCTAGGCCATCACTCCACACTCCAAAGTGCAAACACCGTAACATTGTTCAACTGTTATATTCTTTGTATAATGTCGGGAAGGGTAGTGGAAGGAAGGGGAAGGTAAAGGATATAGGGTAGGGTAAAGGGAATAGAATGGTAAGAGCAAAGGGAACACGAGCTGGGCCAAAGGGATTTATGAAAGTTTGAACGGATGAACTGGAGCACTGTACCTGCTGAATAGGACACTTCAACGGTTGGTGTCCTACTTACAATTATGCCAGTACACTACTCTGGTTTGTTGACATGTCAATCTAGTGTACCAACATCTGAAGGAACCACAATCTAACGGCGACCGTCACTGATCAAGTTCATCAATTGAGACAGACAAGGCGTGACGTAATTTATGGAAGACGTCAAGTTAGAAAATTCTCATGGTCCGCAACGTTTGCGTCATAGGCTACATGCCTTTAGAATAAGAAATAACAGGGAAAGAAAAGAAAAAAGAAAGAAAAAAAAAAAAAGAATGGAACAATTCAAGTATGCCTAAACATAGGATACAGTGCAGCAACCCAGTACTCTGTAGTAGAAGTATATGCACAAAATTGGCTACACCGAGAATTATTAATAATACTGATGGTAATGGAATCGGAATGGTAACATTTTTTTTACTTCTTTACCTCTTGAACAAGTTGAAAGTAAGAACTAAGCGAAATGAGGCTTGAATGTGAGATACGTTTATGCGGAAAAGCGAAAATTAGATTGCTCCGTGATCTATGATTGATATCTAATTCTTAATCCCTAACATCAGCAGATCGTGTGAACATTTCCCCACTCTAATGTCTTACCTCTTTGGTTTGAATCATTTTTAATTACAGCACACCTGTATTATCACAATGCAAAGCAAACAAAGACAAAAGAGCATCACCTTAAAGCTTGTACTGTGCTCACACGCCGCACTTCAAATTCAGCACCACGGCTGATGAACCATATTATCCTTTGTTTCAAATTTCTTTTTCATCAACAATAAGTGAAGAAATAAAACAAGTGAATGCACAAAATAAGTAAAACGATGCTGCTATCAGTATCAACATGGAATTAAATTCACAGTCACCAGAGGTATCACCTGAAGAAGAAGAAGAAAAAGATAAGCACGGGAAAAAAAAGAAAGAAAAAGAAGAAAAAAAATGTCAGGATAAAATTCAGAAAAACGATGGATGAGATGGAGATATGGGCGGGGAGGGGGAGTGTGTGTGGGGTGGTGGTGTGTGTGTGGGGGGGATGGGGGGGGGGGGGCAGAAGGGAGAGGACAAAGTCTGACAAAGCACTGGCCAATCCATCGAGCTCTGAACGTTTGGTCAGTCAAGGATATAATTTGATTAGGGCATCCAACATGATTAGGATATCCTGGTTATTTCATTGTTGGGTTGTGGGGGGTTGGTGGTTTTTTGTTGTTGGATTTTTGTTGTTGGTGGTGGTGGTGGTTGTTGATTTTTTGTTTGTTTGTATGTTTTTTAGGAGGGGGGGGGGGGTTGTTGTTGTTTTCAGATTAGTCAGTCTTATTGATATCACCCTGATCGGAATCTAATTATTTCAGCGTGGAGAGGTTAATGCACTTAACTCCCTCGTCAGCACGAGTTCATTCCAGATCAAATCAATTGGTTTCTGTCACAGTGCTTCTTGACATCAAGGTCCTTGGTTTAATGAGCTGTCTGCAAGGTGCCAATAGAGGTGAGCGGTAGCTGGCGTGGATTATTAGAACAGAATCTGCAGATTTAGATTTCTCTGTCTGTGTGTGGACGCGCGCGCGTGTGTGTGTGTGTGTGTTTTGCATTCTTCCTTTTTCTTTCCAGAATCTCTCTTTATTTTCTGGTTTCCACCCAGTGCATAATAACAGTCTAGGTCCAGCTCAGATCGTTGTGGAGTGATGGCCTAGAGGTAACACGTCTGCCTAGGAAGCGAGAGAATCTGAGCGCGCTGGTTCGAATCACGGCTCAGCTGCCGATATTTTCTCCCCCTCCACTAGACCTTGAGTGGTGGTTTGGACGCTAGTCATTCGGATGAGACGATAAACCGAGGCCCTGTGTACAGCATGCACTTAGCAAACGTAAAAGAACCCACGGCAACAAATGAGTTGTTCCTGGCAATATTCTGTAGAAAAAAAATATGTCGATAGGAAAAACAACGAAAATTGCACGCAGGAAAAAATACAAAAAAAAGAAAAAAGGTAGCGCTGTAATATAGCGATGCGCTCTCCCTGGGAAGAGCAGCCCGAATTTCACACACACAAACCTGTTGTGATAAAAAAAAAAATAATAATAATAAAAAAAAAAGGAAAAAAAAAAAATATATACATATATATATATATAAGAAATACAAATAGATCATCAACTCCCTAACTCTTTCCAAACTAGTCAATCAATCCGAACATTTCTCCCCTTTCTCGTGCACACACACACACACACACACACACACACACACAGAGACACACACACACACACACACACACACACACACACACACACACACACACCTCCGTCTCTTCCGCCTTCATCTCTCCAGACTTCCACAGCGTGGAACGTCGCGGAAAATGAAGACGGGCAGCCCTTTGCGTGTGTATCTGTCCTTTCCGTCAATACAGCGTCCGTCCAATTTTCCCTCCCTGCCTGATCGATTCTGTGATCGACCTGGAGGACCTCTTTGCTAAGGGCCCGAGGGGAGCAACACCCGTGCTCTCACGTGTTTAGGGTGGGGGGGGGGGGGGGGGGGGGGGGGTGAAGAAAGAAAAAAAGCAAAGAACGAAATTAGGGTAGGGCGTAACAGCTGAGAGTGCTTTATTCCGTCCTCAGCAAGGAGATTGCGTGTTTGTGGTGTGTGAATGCGTGCGTGCGAAAAAGATAGATAATAATTGTGTTCGTGAAGAAATGATTGGTTGAGCAAATGGATAAAGAAGTAAATCAACCAGTCAATCAATCAATAAAGTGAACGACAGGCGAAATAGCCGAGTGGTTCAGAGCGGTAACGGCGCCTGGTGGGTAAATAGTGGAGATTTTTTCGATCTACCAGGTCAACATATGTGCAGGCCTGCTTGTGCCTGAACCCCCTTTCGTGTGTATACGCAAGCAGGTGATCAAATATGCACGTTAAAGATCCTGTAATCCATGTCAGCGTTGGGCGGGTTATGGGAACAAGAACATACCCAGCATGCACACTCCTGATAAATGGAATAGGGCTGCCTACATGGCGGGGTAAAAACGGTCATACACGTAAAAGCCCACTCGTGTTCATGCATATTATTTGTGAATAATGAATGGATAAATACATTTTAGATGGATAGCATGTGTATCAGATGAACCTTTCTGTCATAAAAAAGCAAAATCAATCAGCCAGGACGAATCACATCCAGCTTTGGGGATTTTCTAGATGATCCCCTGTGGTCGACGGTACAGAAGTATAAGGACGAAAACCAATCGCTTCGCCAATAGCTTTTTCCCCAAAGCAGTCAATGCCCTGTCTCTCGAACAAATCCAGTACGATAAATAGAATTGTGCAATCAACAACTATCTACCTGAAGATCTAGTCTTCAGCCCCATCCACATGCAATGTGTGGGTTCTGTTCAAACGTGTGTGTGTGTGGGGGGGGGGGGTGAGAGAGAGAGTGTGTGTGTGTGTGCGTGCGCGCGTTTTTGCATGTGTGTGTGTGTGTGTGTGTGTGTGTGTGTGTGTGTGTGTGTGTGTGTGTGGTTGTCGTCTTCAGTTTAACATCTTTCCACTTGAAGTGATATAAGACGGAAAAAAAAAACACACAAAAAACGTGGTGGTAGGGGTTGTGGGAGGGGGAGGGGTAAAAGTGTGTATGTGTGGATGAATAGGGAGAGACAACGCTAGGGAAAATGGAAACGTTATAAACGCCAGCATCAAACAATAACAACTATAACAAATGTCCAATAGAACTACGCAGCAAACCTTCTGCAACAACAAATAACATATTGGAATTGTTAATAACACATTCAAAAGAACTTTTGGTGAAGTCAGGAAAAAAAAAAACATTTTAGATTCTGACATTCGAATATTAGATGGTTGCTAGATATATGTTCTCCACATATGCATCTGATATCTTTGCTGAACTCAGTTATAAAAGCGTTCAGTTTTATCCTGTTTGATAATGTATGAATCTCCCTTAATCTTATTGAATTACTGTATGTATTTGACTGATTGATAGTTCCCGGTTGTTGAACATTAATTACATTATGGTTTAAAGCTTTGCCGTTTTCCTGGCATAATTCTCTTACTTTGTTCCACGATGTTTTTTTCTAGTATTCGATAACCCTCTTGTACAGACAGGCACATAAAGTTCTATGGTTCCCTGTTCGTTTTTGCACCTTTTCTTGCAGCCCTGTCAGCCCACTCATTGCAGAGAATACCAACATGTGAAGGAACCCAGCAAAGCGTAGTATGTGTTCCTTTCAAGCTTAAAATATGTAAAATGTGGCTGCTTTCTATTATGATTTTGGATTTTTTCTTTCAAATTGATGAGTTGTAGAAGGCAAATTGGAAGGTCAAGAATATGATTTAAAGCCATAAGAACAGCAATCAGTTCAGCAGTGAATATTGAACGATTTCTACCAATATAGTATGATCTTTCCGTTTTCAGTTTTGGTATAACAAAAGCTGAGCCTGCTTGGCCATTGTCTAATAGTGAGCCGTCTGTGTAGATCTGTAAATGATCACTGTATCTATTTTGAAGGTGTACTCGGACTTCCGTTGCCATGATATTCGGATTTTCATTCTTTTTAATATCAGTATGATTAACATCAAAATGTGTGTGTGTGTGTGTGTGTGTGTGTGTGTGTGTGTGTGCAGTACGTGCATGTGTGAGAATGCACAAGTTTTTGTATTGATATGAACTTGTATGTATCTTAATTTCTACTGCATCTGTGTTTGTGTATGGTTTTCGATTTTTGTTTGTACCTTGTTATGTACTAACCCCTAAAATATTCCTTGTGACCCCGGTTCACTTGGTAATAAAGACATATTCTATTCTATTCTATTCTATTCTATTCTATTCTGTGAACGGAAGATGCAAATCAAATCAAACTCCAAAACACATGGAAACCACGGCAGTAGTCTTTCTTCGTGATTGGAACCGACACAGACTAGCAAGGTGCTCGTTCAAACCCTAACCGTACAGTAAGCAATTTGAACTACTTTGCGCAGTTAAACGATTTGAGTGGAGTGGAGTGTTGGCCTAGAGGTAACGCGTCCGCCTGGGAAGCGAGAGAATCTGAGCGCACTGGTTCGAATCACACCGGCAGTCGCCAGTATTTTCTCCCCCCCCCCTCCGCTAGACCTAAAGTGGTGGTCTGGACGCTAGTCATTCGGATGAGACGATAAAAACCGAGGTCCCGTGTGTGCAGCATGCACTTAACGCACGTAAAAGAACCCACGGCAACAAAAGGGTTGCCCCCTGGCAAAATTATGTAGAAAAATCCACTTCAATAGGAAAACAAAAAAATTGCAGGTAGAGAAAAAAATTGGTTGGCGCTGTTAGAGAAATGTGTTGTGACAAAAAGATTAATACAAATGCCATTTGAGAAAGGTATCCTCATGCTCAACCAAAGCCTTTTTACTCTCTGACAGTAATTTGCAAACATAGAAATAGAGAGAGAGAGAGAGAGAGAGACTGAACGCGAATGTGGCCTACTTTCATAGAATAAATCCTTCACACAGAGAGAGAGAGAGAGAAGCCTTTTTACTCTCTGACAGTAACTTGCAAACACAGAAATATATATAAACAGACTGAACGCGAATGTGGCCTACTTTCATAGAATAAATCGAGCTCGTAATTTCTACGTATTCGGGTAGAAAAAAAAAATGCCGTTTATCTCCTAATGATTTTATGCCGTCTCTCTCTCTCTCCCTCTCTCTCCCTCTCTCTCTCTGTCTCTCTCTCTCTCTCTGTATGTGTGTGTGTGTGTGTGTGTGTGTGTGCGTGTGTGTGTGTGAATTCGTTCCTCTTGGGAAGTTCCAAATCATCTTCCCGTCTTCAGAACCACGAGGAGTGACAAACAGAAAACGATGGAGCACTTTTAAGCTGTCCAAACCTCTAAGGCTACAATTTTTTTTTTTTTTTTTTTTTTTAAACCATGAAAGATTCAATTTTCTCTGTGCATGGATTTTTTTTTTTTGTTTTTTTTTTTTTTTTGCTTGCTTGCTTGTTTGTTTGTGTTTGTTTTTAACTGGTCAATCCTTCTGAAGACTTAGCGATCGAAACGCGAAATGTGTTTGCTTTTCGTCGTTGCCTGTCCAAGAAGCGTCACAAGTGATGAATACAGAATTCTTTTTAGCATTTCTTCTTCTTCTGTTGTTGTTGTGTTGTTGTTGTTGTTTTTTTTGGGGGGGGTTTCCGCTTCACAGCTGCATTCAACGTGTTTTCCAAAGAATCTTCTGTGGGATCGATCGAATGGCCAGGCAGGCCTGTGGAGAAACGGTATTGTTGGTGGTTGGTTAGGTGTTTGTTTTGTTGTTGTTGTTGTTGTTGTTTTAACGTTAAAATTAATGAAAGTGTTCTGGTTTTCTGGGCCTGTGTGTGTGTGTGTGTGTGTGTGTGTGTGTGTGTGTGTGTGTGTGTGTGTGCCTGCTACCTGTCTGTCTGTCTGTCTGTCCGTCTCTCTCTCTCTCTCTCTCTCTCTCTCTCTCTCTCTTCCCCCTTCCCATGCCCACCCCCCAGTCCCCTGGTTTAAAATTGTGGTCCATGGCCAAAGTTCATTAAAACATTTTCGTTCTCTCTCTCTCTCTCTCTCTCTCTCTCTCTCTCTCTCTCTCTCTCTCTCTCTCTCTCTCTCTCTCTCCCCTCTCTCTCTCTCTCTCTCAGCCTACGAACGAAGAAGAAGAAGAAGAAGAAGAATCTATCTCTATTTATTTCCTACCTGAATCCCTATTATCTCTATCTCTATCTATATGTCTACCTATTTCCTGCCTGAATCCCCCATCAGCGATGTTATGTTGAGGGTGTCGACACGGCAGAGAAAGCACACACACACACACACACACACACACACACACACACACACACACTGTTCTCACCAGAACACCTGCTCCTCTCTTCTTGCCACTCAGCAGATGTGGTGTAGCGTATATGGATTTGTCCCAACGCAGTGACGCCTCCTTGAGCTACTGATACTGATACTGTTACTGATACTGATACTTGCCACACACAGTGACGTTTCTACTCATGTGTGTCCGCATCCCGCCTGCTAATTTTGGACTCTAAACTTCTTCTGCGTTCGTGGGCTGCAACTCCCACGTTCACTCGTATATACGCGAGTGGGCTTTTTACGTGTATGAGACCGTTTTTAAACCGCCATGTAGGCAGCCATACTCCGCTTTCATTTTCATTTTCATTTTATGGTGTTTTCGTTATATATTGTCGTTACTTTATATTTCATTGGGTTTGTTTTTGATTTTTTGTTTGGTTGGTTGATTGTTTTTGTTTTGTTTTTTTAATCAGTTTTACTTCTATTTCTTTTCTTTTCTTTTTTTTTCTCACTAGATTAATGATTCTTGGCAATCAAAGTTGTGCATCAATTCTGAATTCTAAAAATTGTATCCCGAAAAGACAAGAAAAGAAGAGAGAGAGAGAGAAAAAAAAAGAGAGAGTGAATATCGAATGTAATCAATAACTAGCAGCGACAAAAAGGCCAATGAACGTGAGCAGAATGTAACATCTTTTCAAAACAGCTGTGTCTGAAGGAGAAGAGAAAAAAAAATTAAAAAATAGATAAATAAATAAATATATAAATAAGTAAAAACCGAACAACCACCAACAAACGAAAAGCAAACCAACATAAACCCACATTATTCTGCCAGCTAATCAGAAGAAGAAGAAGGAAAAAAACAAAGAAGAAAAGAAATCAGATAGTTTGGTAAATGACCCCATCTGGAGCTGCCACTTACTCTCTTCCCCCACCCTCACCCCCACCCCCACCCCCACCACTACCCCTACCCCACCCCGCACTTATGCTGTACTCCCTATAAACACCATCGCCACTCTTCTTAATTTATTGTTCTCGTTCTCTTTGGGGGGGGGGGGGGGGATGGATGGGAGGGGGATGCGCTGTCCATCGTGTGTCCAGGACAAGAAGATAATTATTGAGTCCGCAAGAAGTTATTGATGAGCTCTGGGTGTGTGTGTGTGTGTGTGTGTGTGTGTGTGTGTGTGTGTGTACGCACGCGCACGTGTGTGTGTGTGTGTGTGTGTGTGTGTGTGTGTGTACTTTCCATCCATGTGGTTATCTAGTTATTTATCCAGATTCAATTCTAACTTTTGTTAGACTAAAACCTCGATTGTGTGTGTGTGTGTGTGTGTGTGTGTGTGTGTGTGTGTGTGTGTGTGTGTGTGTGTGTGTGTGTGTGTACTTTCGATCCATGTGATTATCTAGTTATTTATCAAGATTCAATTTTAACTTTTGGTAGACTACAACCTCGTGTGTGTGTGTGTGTGTGTGTGTGTGTGTGTGTGTGTGTGTGTGTGTGTGTGTGTGTGTGTGTGTGTGTGCGTGTGTTTGTTGTTTGTTTGTTTGTTTTTCTTCTTCTTCTGTTCATCGTCGCTCATCGTTCTGTTGTTTGGGTTTCTTTTGTTGTTTGTTGTTGTTGTTGTTGTTGTTATTATTAATCGTTTCTGACTTCCATTGTTCACCAAACCAAAGCACCATCATGTCGATGTGCTGGTCCATTTGACTGGTCAGTGTTGTTTCTCCAATCACTCGTTCGTTTGTTCGTTCGCTCAGGTATTTTTTCCCTGTCCTGTAGTTTGGTCCGTCCCTCCTTCTGGCCCCCAACACCGCCCCCTCCCCCACCCACCCACCCCGATCCCCCCCATCAGTGGTTACTTTAAAGTGATACTCGGTCAGTTGCCGAGTTATTCATAATTTTGATCTATATTCAAAGATTTGCTAAATGAGGTATATCGGGTGTCCCCCAAAAAGTGAACCGCTTTTTGACAAGTAATTTCTCAGTGATAGATTAAACCGAATTCATTGAAACTTTTTTTACACAGTAATCTTGGTGTATCGTGAACAAGTCTGCAAAATAGTTAAAAGTCCGGACGCAAATTATGCGAGTATTTTCAAATTCAAAACAGCATGTCAAAAAATCCAATATCAGAGCTGTGTAATGTGACCTTCATCATGTTCATGCCAGCTGCCAGGTGTTGGCATCTGTCAA
>NC_134901.1:20755933-20760933 GCF_041734735.1 Babylonia areolata
CTCCTCCTTCTCCTCCTCGCTCTTCGCCTTCTTCTTTTAATTCTTCTTCTTCTTCTTCTTCTTCTTCTTCTTCTTCTTCTTCTTCTTCTTCTTCTCATTATTATTATTATCATCATCATCATCATCATCAATATTATTATCATTATTACCTTCTGTCCCCTTACTTTTTTGTGTTTTGGGGTTGGGTTTTTTTTGTTGTTGTTGTTGTTTTTGTGTGTTTTTTTGTTTTGTTTGTTTGTTTGTTGTTTTTTCTCCCGCACCCAGTTTGCAATACTGACTTTGAATGGTATATTGTCAAGATATTTGTCTGTCGAATGAAACAAAACAAGGAGATCGCGCCATTTTCTGCAATTGCTTCTGAGTACAGTCAGTTGGTTTTATAAAATAAAATAATAAAAAAAAATTTAAAAAAAAATTAATAACAATAATAACAATAATAATAATAATGATAATAATAATAACAGGGAAAATTGAATGAGTGCGCAGTTAGAGGGAATGTGTCTTGCTATGCGATGTGATGCAAAGGAAAAAAAAAACAGGATTAGTAACTATGTGATACGATGCAATCCAGTGCGCAAAACATCGAAGGGATAGTAGAAATAGTGTTATCATCATCAGCATCATAGTATAGCGCAACAGATTGTTAGCAGTAGTAGTAGTAGTAGTAGTAGAAGCAGAAGTAGTAGCAGTAGTGTTATCATCATCATAGTATAACGCAACAGATTGTTAGCAGTAGTAGTAGTAGAAGCAGAAGTAGTAGCAGTAGTGTTATCATCATCATCATCATCACAGTATAACGCAACAGATTGTTAGCAGTTGTAGTAGTAGTAATAGTAGAAGTGTCATCATCATCATCATCATCATCATCATCATCATCACAGTATAACGCAACAGATTGTTAGCTGTAGTAGTAGTAGTAGTAGTGTTATCATCATCATCATCATCATCATCATCATCATCATCATCATCACAGTATAACGCAACAGATTGTTAGCAGTAGTAGTAGTAGTAGTAGTGTTATCATCAGCATCATCATCATCATCACAATATAACGCAAGAGATTGTTAGCAGTAGTAGTAGTAGTAGTAGTAGTGTTATCATCATCATCATCATCATCATCATCATCATCATCATCATCACCACAGTATAACGCAACAGATTGTTAGCAGTAGTAGTAGTAGTAGTGTTATCATCATCATCATCATCATCACAGTATAACGCAACAGATTGTTAGCAGTAGTAGTAGTAGTAGTAGTAGTAGTAGTAGTAGTAGTAGTGTTATCATCATCATCATCATCATCATCATCATCATCACAGTATAACGCAACAGATTGTTAGCAGTAGTAGCAGAAGTAGTAGTAGTACTGTTATCATCATCATCATCATCATCATCATCATCACAGTATAGCGTAACAGATTGTTAGCAGTAGCAGCAGCAGTGGTAGTAGTAGCAGTAGTAGCAGTAGCAGTGTTATCATCATCATCATCATCATCATCATCATGGCATAACGCAAGAGATTAAACGCAACGCAACGCAACACAGCGCAACCACGCAGCACCCTGAAATAAATCAGCAAGGCCAGACACGACACAACGCAACATACATACATACATAAACACAAACAACGACAACAAAAACAGTCCCCCAAAAATGGCTTTGCCAGAGCTCCGAAATTAGCAAACCGGTATGTCTGGGACCTATTTGGATACTGCTCTCTCTCTCTCTCTCTCTCTCTCTCTCTCTCTATATATATATATATATATATATATATATATATATATATATATATATATATATATATATATATATATAAAATACCGTCGGAAATAATACCGTCGAACAGTCTGCGTAACAGTGGCTGTACAAAAACCGGAGGAGGGGTGGAGGGGGGGGGGGTGCGGGAAGGGGGAGGGGGAGAGAGAAAGTGTCTACACCGAACAACAGCGACGCAGAAACCCAGACCAATCTCGTTTGACATCAAAGAAAAAACAAAAAAAAAAACCACCAACAATATCTTTCTTTCTCCCTGCAGGCCTGTTCGTAGGATCAATTCCACAGATTCTATGGAACACGTCGAATGCAGGTGCGGAGCAGGAAAAAAACAACAACAACAACAACCCAACAAGAACTAAAACCTAAAAAAAAAAAAAAAAGGAATCTGTCTTCACCACTTGTAACGCTTCTGGAGAGGCACAAAGGGAGAAAAAAAAACCCAAAAAAAACCAAAACAAACACGTTTCGTGTTTCGATCGCAAAGTCTTCAAAAGGATGGACGGCATTACAAAAAATGAAATAAAAAATAAAACTAGATAAAAAAAAAACTTAAAAAAAGTAATAGAAGAACGATCACGCACATAGAAAATGGAATACTTCACGGTTCACAACAGTGGGTGGTTTTCAGGGTTTTTGAGAGGGACATGAAGTGTTATTAACCCCACGCTTTCTCGCGACCCCGGGCCACGTTTTCTCTCCCTTTACGTGACGAGAAAGTCGTGAGATTGCGAGGAAGTGTGTGTGGTCGTTCCGCTCACTACGCTTTGTCTTAAATTGCGAGAAAACGGGGCGGGTGAGGTGGGAAGCCCCCACTATCAGTATCAGTGTCAGTATCAGTAGCTCAAGGAGGCGTCCCTGCATTCGGACAAATCCATATACGCTACACCACATCTGCCAAGCAGATGCCTGACCAGCAGCGTAACCCAACGCGCTCAGTCAGGCCTTGAGAAAAAAATTAAAATAAAAATGAATAAATTAATTAAATAAAATAGAATAACAAAACAGTTTCAGTTTCAGTTTCAGTAGCTCAAGGAGGCGTCACTGCGTTCGGACAAACCATATACGCTACACCACATCTGCCAAGCAGATGCCTGACCAGCAGCGTAACCCAACGCGCTTAGTCAGGCCTTGAGAAAAAAAACAAAAAAAACAACAACAAAAACAAAAAAAAACCAACAAAAAACGGGGGTATAAATAATAGATAAGCTTACATAAATAAATAAATAAATAAATAAATAAATGAATAATAATTATAATATAGAAAAAGGTAGTAGTAATAATAATAGTAATACTAATAAAATGATAATAATTAAAAATAAATAAATAAATAAATAAGACAACAATGGTGATAAATAAGGGAATAAATGTAAAATATGAAGACATACATTCACACATACACCCACACATGCATAACAGAAATGCACCAAACATGCAGTTTCACAGATATGAAAGTACAGTCAAATACATATAAACGTACATGAGCTCCAACACACACACACACACACACACATTACCTTGCACCTCCTCCACCCTCCTCCTCCACACACTCATTTCTAGTCTACGTATCGCAGCTTCCACGGCACACACACACACACACACACCCATACACACACACACACACACACACTCACAGAGATGAACACTTACTTGTACAAGCACACACACATACGCCCATATCTCCCACCCCCAACCCCACACACATATATACAAAGATATATATATATATATATATATATATATATATACGTTCCAATATCCTGTTGCTCCCACAGTGTAGGCATGCATACACTCACATACCTCATCCTCTACCCCACCTCCCCCCCGCACTCCCCACCTCCCATCACACACACACGTACACAGATCTCTCCTGACACTTGTGTACACTTACACTCTCGCGCATTCATAAACGCACTCAAAAGCACAGACCCACACATCCATAGCGTGGTTTTAACCCAGTGCTCTACACATTTTGAGCCCTCTCTGTGATTCACTAATAATTCAATAATTAAACAACAACGCGAGAACAAATTATCAGTCAATTACACAGAAATATCACTTTGTCCTCACAAAGATAAGTGATTTTTTTTTTTTTTTTTTTTTTGAGCCCTCTCAATAATTAATCAAAATCACAGAAAAATTACTTATCTGTTTTGAAGCTTGTAGACTGTCCGTTAAAATAACCAGTGGTGGTATTAACACCTGGTAGACTTTTACACTGACTGACTGGATGGTTTTAATATCCAGTTTTCAGATACACATTTGTATCTACACTAACCCTGCCTGCTTGCCTGCCTGCTTGCCTGCCAGCCACTCGAGGTGGGTCCACTGGGCATTACATAACCCAATGGTCATCATAACAAAACAAAACAAAACAAACAAAAAATAAAATAAAATAAATAAATAAATAAAAGCCCCCAAGCTTCTCATACTGTGCGAGAAAGCTTCGGAAGTCCTCCTTATCTTAATCAAAAACATTTCTCTCTCCAACGCCTTCTGGCACTTGAGAAAAAGAAAAAAAAGAAGAAGAAGAAGAAGCACGGGATGGGAACGACCACGCTTTCTCGCTATCCTACGCTTTCTCGTAAAGTTAGAGAAAGCATGAGGACACCCCCCCCCCCTCCTCATCCCACCTCCCCATCCCCCCCCCCTCACACACACACACACACACACTCATTTGAGAGAAAGCGTGAGACGGGAACGACCACACACTTCCTCACAACCCCACGCTTTCTCGCAAAGTGAGAGAAGGCGCGTGATTGCGAGAAAGCGTGACCTAACAGGGGTCAGTGGTTGGGGTTGGGGGTTGGAGGTGGGGGGGTGAGGGGTGTGGGGGGATCATTAAGAACAGTTAGGTGTTCCGTTTTCTGTCTGTGCCTGTTCGACAAATGTTGTGGTTTTGAAGATTGAAGTCAGTTTGGACTTTCCCCAAAAGGAAGGTATTCGCAGAAACAAAGCGACAGGTTATCAATAGAAACTGACGTGCATGTTATTGTAGAATGCCTCAAAATACGTGAAAATTACGACCTGGATTTAATTCCATAAATGTACGCTGCCGTTCAATCTGTTTATAATGTTTGCAAATTTGCTTTCAGGGAGGGAACAAGATTTTGTTCAATCTGAAGGTACTTTTTAAAAATTGTCTTTTTGCTTGTTTGTTTTTTTTTGTTTGTTTGTTTTTTATTGGGTACTTTTCAGTGTGGACTCGAAAGTACATTTTTCGAAAGTA
>NC_134901.1:20768433-20838433 GCF_041734735.1 Babylonia areolata
ATCAACTCAAGTGCAATATTTCCAGCAAGCAGTTCTGGTTGGGCTCCATCGACGTCCAACAGGGCGAATGTTTTTGGGACGTGTGGTGAGTTCATGGAGGAACAGCATTGTATCAGTCCTGATAGTTTCCCTTAATTCCATCCCAGACTTCCAGAAGCAATGCCTGCCGCTTCGTGGATGTTTTGTGTATTTCTGTCTGTCTGATCTCCCCCCCCACCCCCCCACCCAACCCCCGCGCCCCCTTCTCAACCCCTCCGACACTTTTTCAAACTCTCTTTTCTTCTTCTTCTTCTTCTTCTTCTTCTTTCTCTGTCTCTTCACCTCTCCTGTTCTCTTTCTCTCTCTCTCTCTCTCGTTCAGACGACAATAATGGACGTGTAACTGCTTTGGAGTGGCAAATTAACTGTTCCTAGCAAGCTGTTTGTCCGTCTGCCTCTCTCTCTCTCTTATTCGTCGTTGTGAGTACGAAGTAACCCCTTATTCCTACAAGTAGTATCATTACTTTGTTGTTGCGTGGGCATAGGTGAAACCAAGCTGTTAGCTTATCCCTTTACCCTTGTTCGGGTTCTCTCTCTCTCTCTCTCTCTCTCTCTCTCTCTCTCTCTCTCTCTCTCTCTCTCTCTCTCCCTCTCTCTCCCTCCCTCTCTCTTTCCCTCTCTCTCTCTCTCCCTCTCTATGTCTCTCTGTCTCTTTCTCTCAGTCTCTCTCTCTCTCTCTGTCTCTTTATCTCTCTCTCTCTCTCTCTTTTTTCGCTCTCTCCCTCTCTCTCCAATACAATATGCTAGTCACAATGTTGACGAAATTAGTTATCACCTGAATGCCAACATGAAATCAGTCGAAAACTGGTGTGATGCTAATGATATGGTCGTGCATCCTGAAAAGACAGAATGCATGTTAATTTGTCCTCGTCAGAAAAGACAGAACATAAAAGAAGCACAACTTAACATAAAATATAAAGACAATACTATTAAACAAGTTACTAAGCACATGCTATTAGGCATTACTATTGATCAAAATCTTTCGTGGCAGGAACATATTCATTGCCTCATAAAACAAGTATCATCTAGTGTATTCCAATTATCACAGATCAAACACTTTCTTGATAATCATTCTAGACGTGTGTTTTACTTTGCCTATATCCAGTCTCGCCTCAGCTATTGCTCGATTATTTGGGGTAAATGTCCTCCTTCTACATTAAAGCCACTTTGCTCTTTACAAAAACGTGCCATTAAGATGATTAACCATGTAAATACCACAGGTGGATCTGTGCACAATATGTACAAAGAACTTCAAATATTACCTGTTCATCTACTTATTAGATATAACACATTGATTCTTATGCATAAAATTGTTCATAACGCATGCCCACAATATTTAAAATCATTATTTTGTTTCCAGTTCCAGCGTAAATCAGATAGAGCTATTGTCCCAAAGCCTAAAATTGATTTATTTAAGATGAGTCTCTCATTTAATGGAAGCATAGAATGGAACATGCTTCCAAAGACATGTCGTCAAATTCCAGCCATATCTCTCTTTAAAACTAACATAAGAATATTTCTATTCGATACATTTGATTAACCTACTCGCGGTCTTTTGCAAATGCTTGCTTGTACTCAGTCCACTAGCTGCCATGCCATGGTGAATGAAAAACTGAATGTATGTGTATGTGTGAACAGTAAGTGCGTGTGTGTGTTTGTGTGTGTTTGAGTGTGTGGGCGTGAATGTGTACGTATGTCTTTGTTTGCTTGTTTTATAATTGTGTGTGTGTGTGTGTGTGTGTGTGTGTGTGTGTGTGTGTGTGGTGTGTGTGTGTGTGTGTGTGTGTGTGTGTGTGTGTGTGTGTGTGTGTGTGTGTGTGTAAGTACGTATGTACATGTAATGTACCAATTGTTCAAGTTTTCATCGCTTTGTTACTTTTAATAGACTATTCAAGTTCCTATTCTTATTCGTCGTTCTTATTATTTTTTTTTAATTTCAGTTTATTTCTTTATTTTTATGTTTTGTGTCGTTCTTTATTTATTCATTTTTTTATGTTTTGTGTCGTTAAATGGGCAGAATTGTAAAAAGGCCTTTACTGTGCCTAATTCTTTACCCATTAAAGATTCAATCAATCAATCAATCCCCCTCTTTCTCCCTCTCTCTCTCCCTCTCTCTCTGTGGGAAGGTTGGTTTAGGGGTGTGTGGGTGTGGACAGACACACACAAACAGCCAGAAACGAGAGAGTGAGAGAGAGAGGGAGAGAGAGAGAGAGAGAGAGAGAGAGAGAGAGAGAGAATATGTATATATAATAGATAGATAGATATATAGATATATATACATAGATAGATGTTTATGTCTTTAAGGCTTGTATATATATGATTTTGCAAAATTTTGCTGAAGTACAGTTATAATAATTATCCAGGATCAGTTTGACTGATAGAAACTCGCTTTGACGCAACTTTTTTTTTTTTTTCTATAGGAGAAATCAGTGGATGCCTAAAAGTTCTGTAAATGAGCATGGTAGTTTCAGCATCCCTGGAAGGATCTTTCTTTTTGTGTGTGTGTGTGTGTGTGTGTGTGTGTGTGTGTGTGTGTGTGTGTGTGTGTGTGTGTCTTTTGTATCTTTTTTTTGTTGTCTTTTTTATCTTTTTTTATTTTTATATTTATTTTTTTTTTTTCCTTCCATCATCATTTTTCTCCTTTCTGTTGTCTACTTTGACGCAACTTCTTATTCGCGAAGAACATTGCTTTCGATGCTGAGGGTTTTCAGACAATGACTATCTGTAAAAAAAAAAATATATATATATATATATGTATAGACATAAGAAATTTGGAGTACTGCATTGTAACAGGGGTGGTGTGGCGGTGGTTTGCTTTCCCCTTACCCTGTCTCCCTCCCCTCCCCCCTGCCCCCCCTCCCCCCCTGCCCCCACCCTCGACCCCTCACCCCCCAACCCCACCCCCCGACTTCCCCCCCCCACGCCCCTTTCCCTTCCTATCTCATCGTCTCTCTCACGTGCAAGTAAATGATAAGCTCCTTGCACTTAAAGACTACAACAACAACAACAACAACAAATCGGCACATAAAGTGTGTACTGCTGGCCAGGAAGATGGTTTCAACACTCCGGGCTGACGCAAAAGTTCACACACACACACACACATCACACACACACATCACACACACACACACACACAGACACACAGACACACACACACACACACACACACACACACACACACACACACACACACACACACACACACACACACACACACACACCACAGAGAGAGAGAGAGAGAGAGAGAGAGAGTCATAATGCAAAATAACAGCATCATCTGCTCCAGTGCATGTCTCTGCTAGCAGTGTGGATCCATAGGCGTTCGATAGGAGACAGTGTTGGATGTGTGACTGCATGTGAACACACACATTACATGGACGTGGATATATACGTGGGAGGGTTTGTTGTTGTTGTTTTTTGGGGGGAGGGGGGATGGGGTGGCGACAGAATTGCAGGAGAAGTAATGGTTATCCAGTTCAACCAGATTCCCGTCAACTGTAGGTCTGTCTGTTCTGTTTGTTTGTCTGTCTGACTCTCTCTCTCTTGAGGGTTGGATGTAAATATATATATATATATATATATATATATATATATATATATATATATATATATATATATATATATATATATAGCAGCTGTGCTTACTCCACTACCCTCGTGAAATAAAAATTCGTTTCGTTTCTCTCTCTCTCCCTGTCTCTCTGACTCACTCTGTCCATCCCTCTCTCTCTCTCTTTCTCTCTCTCTCTTGAGGGTTGGATGTAAAGATTTTTTTTTTCTAAAGATATATATAAAGCAGCTGTGCTTACTCCACTACCCTCGTGAAATAAAAATTCGTTTCGTTTCTCTCTCTCTCTCTCTCTCTCTCTCTCTCTGCCTGTCTCTGACTCACTCTGTCTGTCTGTCCGTCCGTTTCTCTCTCTCTCTCTCTCTTGAGGGTTGGATGTAATATATATATTCCGTCTCTCTCTCTCTCTGTCTCTCTCTCTCTCTTGCTTCCAAAGAAACCAGCGCTTGAGTAAAAAAAAAAAAAAAAAAAATTCAGGGTGAAAATGTGTATAACACTGGTGTGGAAACGTATGCACCTCTGGCCAGAAAGATGGTTTGAACTGAAATTCTCTGGGCTGCCCCAAAAGGGTTGTTTTTTTTTTTTCAGCACGTTTTCTACTACAGCGCATGTTCTGCAAGCAGGCCGATTCGATCGACGCTCGATAGAACGATAGCGTTAGACGTGTGATTGCATGGAGAATCCGCATTGCCTCGTGCCTAATAGTTTCCCCTCCCAGACTGGTGGGAAGAAGCAAAGGTTACTTTGATCGATCAAATTTTCCCCCTTTGGGCGAGGACCCCGGTCCCTGTCTTGTCTCTGTCTCTGTCGGTCTGTCTCTCTTCCGCCACACCTTTTTCCCCCTGTCTTAATTCTCTCCATACGAACGGCGAAAGAGACGACGTTAACAGCGTTTCACCCCAATTACCATCATCAAAATATTGCAAGCGGAAGGCTCTTATACTGAAGAGGTGAAGATACCACAATTCTGACGACGGAAGCTAAAGGTTGGGTCATTCAGACACCCACTGGACATCCGAGGGGTCTGTGTAGAGAAGAGAGGACTGGTCGTACTGAGTGAGTTAACTGTATTGCAGCGTACCTCTTTCAGTTACTCGCTGATTAACCTATTCATTTTAATATTTCATCATTAATTCCGTAATTCATTTGAGATAAGGAATTGCTTTTGCCTAGCTTAGTGAAGATGATTGAATCAATCCCTTGGTTTTTTTCTGTTGTTCCGTCATTGCTGAAGCGTAGCAAGGCAACAGGCTGCTGTTGCAAGAGGAAAATATTGGGATGAGTTAATAATACAGCCAATGGTGTGTGTGTGTGTGTGTGTGTGTGTGTGTGTGTGTGTGTGACAGAGATGAGAAAAAAAGCTCATTCTTAAGTAGTCTGTCCAGTGGTGTAGTGTATAGACCCGGACTTAAACTATGCATGGATGGACCAGAATGTTTTATTCTCAAGCTGACAGACGATGACTTTACAAGAAAACAATTGTTAGGCTCATTATGTCAGCCTGGTTTCGTGGTTCACGTTGCATGACAAAAATGCCCCCCCCTCCCCTTTCCAAACGTTTTCAGAAGCAGAAATGGATTTACAAAAATGTTTGGGTGTCATCATTGTCTTGTCTTTCCAATCGAAAAAGCAATTTCGACATTTCTTTCAAGGAATTTGGGTTGCAAGCCACTTTCATTTTTTTCAGTGGATGGCTGAGCCATGTTTGATGTTTTTTGCTTGTTTGTTTTTTGTTTTTTTTATGCTTTGGGGGGGGGGGGGGGGGCATGGAGGCGGATTGGGGGCGGTGGTTGGTTTTGTTTTTTGTTGTTGTTTTTTTGTTTTTATTGTTTTTTGTTGCTGGTTTTTTGTTGTTTTTTTTTAGTTCGTCAGCATGGTTTTCTTTCTCTCGTTGTTTTTTTTTTGTTTTTTTGTTGTTGTTTTTTTTGGTTTTTTGTTTGTTTGTTTGTTGTTGTTTTTTTGTTGGTTTTTTGTGTGTGTGGTTTTTTTTGTTTTTGTTGTTGTTGTTTTTTTTGTTTTTTTTTGTTTTTTTTGGGGGGGGCGGGGGGATTTTTAACTCATTACTTCTTTATTCTTGTCACGTTTTGTGTGTTTGTCAGCTGTTTTCTTTTCTTCTTCCTTCGTCTTCGGTGGCTATCAGCCCGGATAGTGAGTGAGTGAGGGCTGGGCTCTGGTTACAGTGCAATAATAACTGATCGCTCCATCTATCGATCTGCCTGTCAGTCGGTCGTTTGCTTGTCATCCTGGCTGCCTTGGTCCAGACTTATCTTCTTTATTTTATTTTTTCTCTTCCTTCCTTTCTTTCTTTCTTTCTTTCTTTCTTTCTGTCTTTCTCCCGGCCCAATTATCTTGCCTCTGCCAGTCTTCTTATCCTCCTCTGGCCGGCCCCTCAATATCATTCAGACTCTGCTGATTCAGCTTGGGGGGTTGGTGGTTGGTGGTGGTGCTGAGAAGCGTCCGACCGTGATTGGTCCTCAACAAGCCACGGTCTCGTTCTACTTTCTGTCACAGAAGAGCCGAGTGCTGGTGGTTGTTGAATTGTGTAGGATTCAGTAGCTGCCTTGTTGTGTGTGTGTGTCTGTATAATTGTGTGTGCTAGATTGTTAGTTTGTTGTTGTTGTTAGGGTAGCTGTTAGATACACATGCATGTTAAAATGTATGTGTGCAGTGTGTGTGTGTGTGTGTGTGTGTGTGTGTGTGTGTGGTGTCACATTTTGGTGTGTGTATGTAACATAGATATAATGTTTTATGTTAACAAAAGCGTTTTTTTGTAAAGCACCTAGAGCAGATTTCTGGATAGTGTGCTATATAAGTATCCATTATTATTATTATTATTATTGTTGTTGTTGTTGTATTCCCCCCCCCTCCCCTAATCTTTGTCTAAAAAAAGGAATTACTGTTAGTAGTATTGTTAGTCTGTTGTTGTTGTTGTTTTTTTCTTCTCCACGATCTTTATCTACAAAAGGATTTAGTGTTTTTTAACCAAGCGTTAACTCACTCAGTACGGCCAGTCCTCTCTTCTCCTCTACATAGACCCCTCGGATGTCCAGTGGGTGTCTGAATGACCCAACCTTTAGCTTCCGTCGTCAGAATTGTGGTATTCTCTGTCAACATTCACCTCTTCAGTATAAGAGCCTTCCGCTTGCAATAGTTTGATGATGGTAATTGGGGTGAAACGTTGTTAACGTCGTCCCTTTCGCCGTTCGTATGGAGAGAGTTAATTCAACAGTAATGGAGCATCAGTCCTGGCTGGGAGCGCCACTTGTCTGGAACGGGAATCCAGTCAGTGTCTCCAGACAGGTGTAACACTTTCAGGGATGTTACCTTTTCTCTGATTCTACTGTACTTGTCACAACAGAGCCGGTTGGAAGGTGGTTGAATAGTGTGGGATTCGGTAGCTGGTTTTGTTTGTTTGTTTGCTGGGGTTTTTTTGGTTTTTTTGTTTTGTTTTGCTGCCTTTTTTCCTGTGTGTACTAGATGGTCACTCGGTGTCCTAGTGTCCTGGAGCCAGTTAGTTGCATTGCTCGGACGGAAGAGCCAAGTATGGGTCGTAGCCCGCTACTAACTGTGTGTAGCATGGAACTGACCAATGGCGTAGTTGTCCGGTCAACGTAGGCATTAATTTAGTCACGTGTAGCTGTCAAAAAGTTAGAACCAAGCAATGCAACTGACTCCTGGAAAACAAAACGCTGCAGGAGGAAAAAGAGAGAAAGAAGAAAAAAAAAAGAATGGGGGTGTTGTTTTCCTAGGAAAAAAAATCACCTGCTCTCCCCGGTCAGTTTCAATAATTACAATCGTAGCTTAAAGAATTACAAACAGTACACAAAATGGTTTCTACTCATGTTGTTTCTCAGCCAACACACAAGTTCAAAAGAATGCATTTCAGCTTACGTCACTCTGAACTGTTTTCTGCAGCTGAAGAGAATGCCTAACAAAATAATAAGATAATCACATCTATTCACAACGGAGAAAACTGTCTCTTTTTTTCCCTGGAATTCTTATTTTCCCCAGCTTGAGGTAAATACTAGTTTCATGAGAATTTTTTTTTTCCAGAAGAAAATCAGTGAAGTGGGAACTTATGTTGTTGTTTTTCTAGACGAAGGCAAACACACTTTGTTTTATTCCAGCAAGTCTTTTTTTTTAACCTTCATCAGCTTGACGCAAAGAAGAGCTGGACGGAGATGGGTGCATACTGTAGTGTCTGGATGGATGAATGGATGGGTGGATGGATGGGCTTCCAGCAGTCCTGCAGTTGAAATGAAAGGAAAGGAAATTATGGTGCTTAGAGCCTCGCCGACTACTAAGGCCATCTCAAGGCTATCGCCACGTTAATACCTACTACAAAGGTAAAAAAACAAACAATAAAAACAAGTCACCACTTTAAGCTTTCCACTCAAAGTTGAAAAAACCTTCAAATCTGATTTAAAATGTTCACTTCTTTCAAGAAGTCCATCAGCGCCAACGGAGGGACATCACGAAACAAGGTTTTCAAAGAAACCACCGTGTACTGTCTGTCTAACGTCATGCAGATCCCAACAGCCAAGGAGCACGTGTTTCACGGTGAGAGGCTCATCACAGGGAATACATCGTGGGGCCTCTTCCCCCTTCAACAAGTAAGAATGAGTTTAAAAAAAATAAAATAAAAAAAAAGTGTGCCCACATGCAGTCTGCACAGCACAGACTCCTCCTTTCTGTTCTTCACCCCCGATGGGAGGGTCTCTTTTAGGTCTGGACGGATCTGGAACAGCTTGTTGTCCGTCTGGGTGTTCCACTCCTTTTGCCAAAGATCCTTAACATAAGTGTTCACCTTCTGCTTCATGTCTGTGTATGGTACGAAGGATCTTGATCAGTCCTGCAGTTGACCCAGTTGCTCTGTCTGCCTCTGTGTGTGTGTGTGTGTGTGTGTGTGTGTGTGTGTGTGTGTGTGTGATTTTGTCTGTTTGGAATAATGAATGGGTACTGAGGGGTAGGGATGGTTGAAGTGATTCGATGCAGCTTCACTGTTTCGATATCAGGTCTCTCTCTTTGTCAGTCTTGTTTTCATGTCTGTTGGTCTAGACTACACACTCGGTGTATATGTGCCGTGTTTTCTTATCTTTTAAACGTACGTAATTGTGTGTGTATGTTTGTGTGTATGCATGGGAATCTTTGCTATCGATTCTCTCTCTCTCTCTCTCTCTCTCTCTCTCTCTCGTTCGCTTTTTCTCCTTTTCTCTCTCTCTCTCTCTCTCTCTCTCTCTCTCTCTGTCTCTCTGTCTGTGTGTGTGTGTGTGTGTGTGTGTGTGTGTGTGTGTGTGTGTGTGTGTGTGTGTGTGCAGAATGTGCAGAGAGTGAAACTTTGCCCTTTCAGACCGGCTTGTTCTCATTAACGATGTATGCCCCCAAAGCAGAGCGGACATTCACTCGCCAAGTAATGAGGCTCCCCCACCCCACCCCACCCCCCACATCCCACCACCCCCGGGATGTGACCAGTACACTGGGACCCACAGCGGGAGAGGTCGGGGAAAAATATCATGTGGAGAGCGGGAGGGAGAAGAGATGTTGTTGGAGGGGGAAGGTGCTGGCATTGACACAGGATAAAAACAAGCCAGCGAGAATCTGTGTTGCATGTGTGCGTGCGCATGTGTGTGCGTGTGTGTGTGTGTGTGTGTGTGTGTGTGTGTGTGTGTGTGTCCATGTTCATCTCTTTTGTCCATCTGTCCCTACCTATCCTCCCTTCACTTTCATGTCCTCCTTGCAGTTTTCCTTCCTTAATTTTTTTTCTTATTCTTTCTTCCACCACTTCTCAGTCTGCCTGTCTCTCCGCACCCATGCTCCTCTGTGCTTTTCCCCCCTCCTCCCCCACTTCTCTCTCTCTCTCTCTCTCTCTCTCTCTCTCTCTCTCCAGTGAAAACACCAAACAAAGTGGTTTATGGTGATCTTGGTAGATATCCGTTATTTATAAACTCGTTATTAAATGTTATAAGGTACTGGTTGAGAATACTACAGATGGATCAAAATAGATTGCCTTACATGGCTTATCAGATGTTGCTTGGATTAGATTTAAATGGAAAACAGTGTTGGGCTTCTCAAGTTAGAGAAATATTATGTACAACAGGTTTTAATTTTGTGTGGTTACAAGGATTTTTATTACTTTCAAGCAAAGACTTATAGATATCTTCATTCAAGACTGGTCGGGTACTATTAGTGATAGAGACAGATATTCATGCTACAGATCATTCAAAGTTGTATTTGAAAAAGAAAAATACATAACAAATGCTGATGAATATTGTTTCAGAGTGGCGTTGTCTCAGGCCCGATTTAATGTGCTTCCTTTAAATAACAATGTTAATAGGTACACTGAAAAGGATGTTTTAAAGCATTGTCCTTTTTCCCAAGGTGAACTAGAAGATGAATACCATTTGTTGTTTGTTTGTTCTGTATATAATGATTTACGGACAAAATTTCTTCAAGACTGTTTAAACATGTCTCTTAGTTCCCTTCTCCGATCAAACAACAAGCAGAGAAATTCTCATGTATCAAAATTTATTTTCCATGCGATCAAAAGGAGAAATCATATACTCAGACCTAATTAAGTAGAATTAATGTCACGTCCATGAATATTATGATATTGTGTCATCTATTCAAGTGTTATAATACCCCTTCCCATGCCCACCCCCAGTCCCCTGGTTTTGAATTGTGGTCCATGGCCAAAGTTCATTAAAACAATTTCGTTCGTTCGTTCGTTCTCTCTCTCTCTCTCCCTCATGTACTGTTTGAATGCCCAAACTACAGTGACCTTAGGTTGAAATATTGTATAAATAGTTCCAACTCATACTTGACACGAGATCAGCAAGTATTCTGAATGGTGGACTCGACAGTAAACAAAATCTGTCAAAGTTTCTTTTTTCTGGCTTTTAAGCGCAGAGACTTAATGAATCATGAATCACTACCAACAACTAGTTAAGGAACGAAAATGATTAATTATGTTTTGCCATTGTCCTTATTCAAGTGTCTTCTCACAAGGAGGATCTCTAACTGATACAGTGAGGACGAAAGATTTATTTATTCATTTATTCATTTATTTGTTTATCTGTGTGTTATTTATCTACTTATTTGTGTGCCCTGTGTAGGTTTCTTTATGTATATTATGTTTGCAACGGCTCACAGGCCTATACGCAATTAAAATATGTGTTCTTGTGTTCTCTCCCTCCCTCTCTTAACCCCCACCCCATTCTCTTTTTCCCCACCCTCTTTTATTTTAAACACACACACACACACACACACACACACACACACACACACACACACACACACACACACACACACACACACACTTTCTCCAATTCTCCTTTTTTTTTTTTTTACCTTCACCCAATTACTGTCTATTCTTGTGTCCCCCTTTCTTTTCTCCATACCCACCCCCTAGTTTTTCAACGCAATTTCGATTTGGCATAATATTATGTGATTTAATAGCAAATGAAATTTATGTTTCTTAAAATGTCCATGTTGTGGTAAAATAGAAAAGGAAAGTCATTTTCTGTTTGATTGTTCCAAACAAACAGGTCTGTGATGGGGGGAAAAAACAATCTTGTCAAATATTAGAGGAATTTTACACGAACAATAACAAGTATTATTTCCAGTTGAGAAGAGAGGCTATGTTTGTTTGTTTTTGTTTTTTTACGCCGTGCAAGGCAAGAGAAACACTTCCAACAAGATCACGCAGTTTTAAAGCACTGCCGAGAAAATGAAAGTGGAGTGCTTATTTTGGGTCTGAATGTTCCATTGCTTGTCTTCATCGTCGACTTTACCTCTTCTTACCCGTGATCCTATTTGGCCTGGACATTATAGCAAAAGTTTGACTCTCTCTCTCTCTCTCTCTCTCTCTCTCACACACACACACACACACACACACACACACACACACACACACACACACACACACACACATCCTAATAATCTAGAATGACGATAGCACCTCCCAAACGGGGGAGCATTCATAAGAATACATGCATTCAAGTACGACATACCAGACACTAACAAATGTGTGTGTGTGTGTGTGTGTGTGCGCGCGCGCGCGTGTGTGTGTGTGTGTTCACGATATGTGTTTACGATGTGTGTGTGTGTGTGTGTGTGTGTGTGTGTGTGTGTGTGTGTGTGTGTGTACAAACACGCAAACACATGCACATTACATACCGGAGAATACGTCAGGGAGCATTCATATGTATACATATATTCCAGTTCGACACACCAGACACACGTATGTGTGTGTGTGTGTGTGTGTGTGTGTGTGTGTGTACAGACACACAAACACACGCACATGCACACCGGAGACAACGTCAGAAGTGAACCTTTGCCCTTTCAGTCCCAGCGATGTGGGGCCCTCAGGGTGTGTGACCAGGACGTTAACGGAACAACGCGGAGAGGAAAGGTTGTGGGGAAAGTGTGTGTGTGTGTGTGTGTGTGTGTGTGTGTGTGTGTGTGTGTGTGTGTTCTGGAAGCATGTGTCGTTGATGGAGGGGAGGGGGGGGGCGTGCATGATGGTAGACACCCCCTCCCCATTCCGCGCGCGTGTATGTGTGTGCGCGTAATTCTCTCTCTTTCTCTCTCTCTCTGTGGATATATGTATGTATGCATGTGTAGATCGATAGACAGATATTTAGTTATGCAGATATATATATATATGTGTGTGTGTGTGTGTGTGTGTGTGTGTGTGTGTGTGTGTGTGTGTGTCTTTTACTTCTATATAAACCAGTCTCACTTTTCAACAACGGATATCAAAGGAAGGTACAATAGAAAAGAAAACTGGAGCAAGAAAAAGCAAGGAGATTTGTTTTTATTATCAAACGTGTTGGTTTTCTGGCAAAACTGCAGAAATGTTATGCGTTATGAAGGGTAGAGAGGAAGAAGAGGTAGGTTGCTCTAACTAACTAACCGACGGGCGCAATAGCTGAGTGGTTAAAGCATTGGACTTTCGATCTGAGGCTCCCTGGTTCGAATCTCGGTAACGGCGCCTGGTGGGTAAACGGTGGAGATTTTTTCCCGATCTCCCAGGTCAACATAATTGTGCAGACCTGCTTAGTGCCTGAACCACCTTCGTGTGCATACGCAAGCAGAATATCAAATACGCACGTTAAAGATCCTGTAATCACAGTGTCAGCGTTCGGTGGGTTATGGAAACAAGAACATACCCAGCATGCACATCCCCGAAAACGTAGTATGGCTGTATACATGGCGGGGTAAAAACGGTCTTACACTTAAAAGCCCACCCGTGGACATACCAGTGAACGTGGGAGTTGCAGCCCACGAACGAAGTAGAAGAAGAAGAAGAAATTAACCCAAAGCAGGGAGGGAGGATCCATTCTGCAGACGCCAAGTGGGCAGATAAGGGAAAATCAAAAGGCTCAAAACGACCCTCTTAGTCTTTACTCTCTTGTCAGTTTTGCCAAATAAAGGGGTGCCACTCCTTTCGGAGCACGGACACCAAGTATGGTTCCAGCTTGCCGCCTGCCTGGCCCGTGTCCCTTGCCAACAGTTCCTTCTGTTTCTGTCAGTTCCTTCCTTCCTTCCTTCCTCTTCTCTGTCTGTCAGCGAGCGAGCGTGCGTGCGTGTATGTCCCTTGCCAGCAATTTCTTCTGCTTCTCTCAGCAGTTCCTTCTTCTTTTTCTGTTTCTGTCAGCGTGCGTGTGTGGGGGTGTGTGGGGGTGGGGGGTTGTTAAAATTCTTGTCTGCATATGTCTCCACAGTCGTCTCCGCATCTTCGTCTGACCAACATCATTACACGAAATGGAAATGAACACCTCATTAATAACCGTGTTTGGATGGGAGGGAGTCTATACATTCCACCCCACTCCCTTCCCCATGGCCTGGACACACACACACACACACACACACACACACACACACACACACACACACACACACAGAGTTCAGTCCCTCTCTCATGACTGTGTCCTTTTTGCCCTCGCCTCGACTTTCTCCCTCCACCTTTCTCACTCCTCTCCTCCACCTAACCCCACACCCCACCCCCAACCATCCACAACTCATTCAACGCCTCATCCCCAAGTTCTTTTCCCTGCCCTCTCTCCTCTTCTTTTTACCCTTCCACACCCACACACTCTTGACGTTTTCCCACACATCCACCCACCTCCCTCCTTTCCTTTCGGGGTCTTCCTCCTTCCCTGTCTATGCATCTTTCAGTCGATCTCACCACACCACACCCACCCCTCAAACTCCCCTCCCCTCACCCCCAAATTCTTTTTTCCTACCCTATGTCCCCTCTCTTTTTCTTCCACACACACACACTCTTCACGTTTCCCCCCACCCACCCCACCTCTCCAGAGTCTTCCTCCTTGTCTACGTTTCTTTCACACCACACGACCCCCCGCCCCCCCCACTCCCCAGCCCCCCTTCAAACCCCCGCTCCCCATCATGACGTTTTCCCACCCATCTCCCTCCGGTCTCTTCGGGGTCTTCCTCCTCCCTGTCTATGAATCTTTCAATCGATCTCACCACACCACACCCACCCCTCAAACTCCCCTCCCCTCATCCACAGCTCTCTCAACGCCTCACCCCCAAAGTTCTTTTTCCCCAACCTCTGTGCCCTCTCTTTTTCTTCTATAGACACACACACACACACACACACACACACACTCTTGACTTTTTCCCCACCTGTCTCTTCAGAGTCTTCCTCCTCCCTGTCCACGCAACTTTCAGTCGATCTCACACCACCACACACCCCCCCCCTCCCCCCCCCTCTCATCCACAACTCTCTCAACGCCTCCCCCCCAAAGTTCTTTTTCCCTACCCTCTGTGCCCTCTCTTTTTCTTCCACACACACACTCTTCACGTTTCCCTCCACCCACCTACCTCTCCAGAGTCTTCCTCCTCCTTGTCTACGCATCTTTCAAGTCGATCTCACCACACCACTCGCCCCCCCCCTCCCCCCCCCCCCCCCCTTCAAACTCCCACCCATCCACCCACCTCCCTCAGGTCTCTTCGGGGTCTTCCTCCTCCGCTGTCTATACATCTTTCAAGTCGATCTCACCACACCGCCCCCAACCCCTCAATCCACCCTCATCCACAACTCCGTCAACGCCTCACCCCCAAAGTTCTTTTCCCCCGCCCTCCCCCTCTCTTTCTTCCACACACACACACTCACTCTTGACGTTTTCCCACCCACCCATCCGTCGTCCTCCTTTCTCTTCAGGATATGTGTGTGTGTGTGTGTGTGTGTGTGTGTGTGTGTGTGTGTTGGGGCTCATGTACGTTTATGTGTATTTGACTGTGCTTTCATATCTGTGAAACTGCATGTTTGGTGCATATCTGTTATGCATATGTGTGTCTGCATATATATATATATATATATATATATATATATATATATATATAAATTTATTTGTTTATAATCATTGTTGTTTTATTTATTTATTATTATTATTGTTAATTTATTTATTTATTATTCATTTTGTACGCTTATAGTTGACTTCAAGTTTTTGCGCCTCATACGTAGTAGTAGTAGTAGTTCTTTTTTTATGTATTTATCTCTTTTTTTCTCAAGGCTTGACTAAGCGCGTTGGGTTACGCTGCTGGTCAGGCATCTGCTTGGCAGATGTGGTGTAGCGTATATGGATTTGTCCGAATGCAGTGACGCCTCCTTGAGCTACTGAAACTCTTCAGGGTCTTCCTCCTCCCTGTCTACACAGCTTCAAGTCAATCTCACCACACCCACCCACCCACCCATCCCTCAACCACCACCACACCCACACCACCCACCCCTCTCCTCGCTCCCACTGTTTGGAGAACGTGCAGGAATGGGAAGGGAAGTTTTTGTCCCTTCCAGACGGGTTCTCGTCGTTCTCATTAACGATGTATGCCCAAGTCGGGGCCCCCCAAGCATCCGTCCACCTTGTAATGAGGCTCCCTGTCGGCGTGTGGCCGGCCCGGCATACAGTGGGGAGGGGGAGAGCAGAGCGGAAGAGGTCTGGGGGGAAAGGCTCGTGCGGGAAAAAGTTTGGTAGGGCTTACTTTGGTGGGGGAAGGATGGGAGTGGATAATAAGAACAAAATAAAAGGAAAAAAAATAGTAATAATAATTTAATCCAAAAAAAAAATATATATATATTTTTTTTTTTTTAAAGACACCCGTGGGAGTGGGGGCTTACTTGGGAGAGGATGGGAACAGATAACGAGGGAAGAAAAAAAAAATGCGTGGAACGTATCAGCATGAAATGTGTGAAAAGGTGGCGGGGGGAGGGGCACGTGAGAGTTCGTAATAAACTATCTCTTTCGGGGTTTTTTTTTTGGGGGGGGTTTAGTGCGTGCGTTTCTCTTCCTTTCATTCCACTTCTTTTCCTCCCCTCTCTCTCTCTCTCTTTCTTTGACAGTGATTTGGCAATGATTTATCCCTCCCTCAGGCTTTCTGATGACTTCTCTCTCTCTCTCCAATATATTTTTGATAGCAATTTGTATTGTTGCGATTTTTCCCCTTTCTCCGGCTTTCTGATGACTCTCTCTCTCTCTCTCTTTTCAACATATTTTTCTCGTAATAAACAGCAATTTTTATTATTGTGTGCGATTTGTTCCCCCTGCTCAGGCTTTCTGATGAACGTGGGAGTGTTGGTGCTGACGGCGCTGTGGCGGCCGATGGAGAGCCAGTCATCGCTGCTGCTCCTCTACACCGCTGTCTGGGGCATTGTGGATGGCACACTGCAGTCGCAGGTCCAAGGTAGGTTCTGGTTCTGGTTCTTGTTCTTGTTGCCTATGGTCCAGCCGACCGCACGGGGCCATTATTATCAGGACTGTCAAACCATACACAAATGCTCAACGGCGTCAACACAAAACTGTCACATCTACAACAACAACAAAACATAGACAAACTCACAAAATACAGTGCGTGACATAGTATCCCAACTATTTAGCTCCTCAGGGCAAATAAGACTAGGCCATGCTGAGGACGCCAGCCATTCCGCTTAATCTACCATCCCCAGATTACAAAAAATCGGGAAAAAGAAAACAAAAAACTTCAAAGCCAAACAAAAAATACTTTAAAAGGCCATGCAGGCAAATAATAACACTGCAGAATGGGCAGCTAGTGCCCATCCCAGTATTTACAATCTCACTACCTAATCGCCAAGAGAAAAATAAGCACAGATAGTACATCACAGACTGCGGAAAAGAGGCAAAAAAGAAGTGTGTCAAGGCTTGCTTGAAAAAAAGAAAAGAAAGGGGAATTGACTATGAAGGCAGGAAAAAAAAGGAGACAACAGTGAAGAAAGAAAACAGGCAGAAACAAAGAGAGCGATAGAAAAGAGGAAATTTCTAGCACAGAATTTTTCAGAAAGCGGGGATGCTATTTATACTGAAAGATCCCCGGCACCCCCACGGGGGTCCAAGGTAGGTGGGGTGAGGGGAGGGATGCGGGGGGGGGGAGGGAAGAGGGCGAGGGGGGGGGGAGGACACATCCAGTGAATGTCATGGAACATCCAGAGGTGTCGGAAAGGACAAAGGATGTCTCTCCAGTTTCTGGCAAAACATACACATACACACGCACACACACAAAATGCCTCTAGTTTGTGAGAACGGTTTCTGAAAATCGCTAACCTTTTGAAGCCCGAGGCCAAACGTTTCTTTGAATGAGGCACCAGTAGTTGTTTATGGACGATTAACCGTCATTCAGTGAACCCGATGAGGTTAGATAGAAGTTTAGGGATAAGTGTGTGTGTGTGTGTGTGTGTGTGTGTGTGTGTGTGTGTGTGTGTGTGTGTGTGTGTGTGTGTGTGTGTGTGTGTGTGAGAGAGAGAGAGAGAGAGAGAGATTACTCTGTCATGTTAAGATAAGATAAGATAAGAATAACTTTATTATCTCCAACTGGAGAAATTTGGTCAGGTGCATTATCACAACATAGACAAGTAAACAACATGGGGACCATAACTGTAAAAGCCAACAACAGCCCCTACAAATATTACGAAGATACAAATGTAAAAAATATCACATACATCGTTTCATACATACATCCACACACTGCAGGTAATAACTAGTATTCTTACTGCACATTGATCATAATAGACAGATAAGATAAGAAAAAAGATGAATTGCGGAAAACCACAACCAGATAATCAGCACACACCCGCACCGCACCCACCCCCCACACGCGGATAACTTCATTAAACAAGAGTAATAAACATATGTTCTGAAATAATATATTCGCTTTTAAAAAACACTGCAATTAATTATTACATCGTAATTATTAAACAAGAATATGGACGTTAGCATTAGACATATTCATTGTACATTCATCCTGCATATTGCACATTATTCTTCCTACATATTGCACATTCATTATAACCAGTTGTCACGTTTTAAGCTCAGTAAACACACACACACACACACACACACACACACACACACACACACACAACAACTAGAACAAGGTACAGCCTATCATGCACGGACTTTCACGCGTCTCACATGAGAGTGCGCGCGCACACACACACACACACACACACACACACACACACACACACACAGTTCTCAAGAATTTAAAAGGTGGATTGAACGTGGAATAAAAGTCTTCAGAGCTCTGGATTTCAACTTAAAAGTTCTGTAACGTCGTCCTGATGGCAACAGCTCATCTACATTGTTAGAACTTTTCTCCTGAAGTGTAAAAAGCAGCAAATGGTACTGGAGGAGTGAGCGCGCGCGCAAAACTTCCTCAACTCTCCCGAGGCTGAGGCTGACCGAATGAGTCTGATCCAACCTGAAAATGACCGAGTGTATCAGGTAACTTCAGGTGTTTACACAAGTCCTGCGTCTTGAGCACGCCTCTCCTCCATGGCACTGATTCATGAACTCTTGCGCTGTGGTAGGAAGGACAGTTCGAATTATCCACACGCTGCATGCCTGACACGACCTGTTCTGGGCATCTCTTGGAGAGAGAGAGAGAGAGACAAAGAACCCGACATATCAGCATTTGAGAGAGGACAGGAATGTCCAGTATGAATGCCCTTCCTGAAAGAGAAGTTGTCTACACTGAGTGGTACACGTCAACCAGTTGGAGGGAGGTCAGTCGTATCCCAAGCATTTTCTCCACGGAGAACGTGCGGCAGAAGAAAACAAAAAGGTCTGGCCGGATGTCTCCAGCTAGCTGCACTTTCAAAGAGCACCTGAAAGCACGACTTGAACACCTGACAGCACGACTTGAAGACCTGAAAGCACGACATGAACACCTGAAAGCACGACTTGAACACCTGAAAGCACGACTTGAACACCTGAAAGCACGACTTGAACACCTGAAAGCACGACTTGAAGACCTGAAAGCACGACATGAACACCTGAAAGCACGACTTGAACACCTGAAAGCACGACTTGAAGATCTGAAAACACGACTTGTAACACGTGACAGCACGACTTGAACACCTGAAAGCACGACTTGAAGACCTGAAAGCACGACATGAACACCTGAAAGCACGACTTGAACACCTGAAAGCACGACTTGAAGACCTGAAATCACGACATGAACACCTGAAAGACGCTCGCCTTCAGCACTGCTGACGCCTGGAAGGCAGTCGCCACAATGTGAAGCAGCAAGCAAGAGGCGAAGACACGACACTGTTGCCTATAGTCCAGTCGACGTCAAAGGGCCACATCAGTTTTCAGTGTCAGTAGCTCAAGGAGGCGTCACTGCGTTCGGACAAATCCATATACGCTACACCACATCTGCCAAGCAGATGCCTGACCAGCAGTGTAGCCCAACGCGCTTAGTCAGGCCTTGAGAAAAAAAAGGTGAATAAATAATAGATAAGCGTACACAAATAAATAAATAAATAAATAATATAAAAAAGGTAGTAATAAATAAATAAATATGACAACAATGATGATAAATAAGCAAATAAATGTAAAACATGAAGACACACATACACCCACACATGCATACCAGATAGGCAGCAAACATGCAGTTTCACAGATATGAAAGCACAGTCAAATACACAAACGTACTTGAGCCCCGACACACACACACATGACCCTGCACCTCCTCTACCTCCTCCTACACACACTCATTTCTAGGCTACGTATCGCAGCTTCCACGGCACACACACACACACACCCGCCACATCAGGACTGCCCAACTAAGTAAAATATGATACAGATAAACCGAGTTAACACAAAGCACTGTAATATATGGTTGGGGAAAAAACAAAACAAAAAAACACAAAAAAAAACGTGAACTCATTTAACACAGCTGGTCCAGCAAAATTTATTCATCACTAGTCCATATCTGACACAACCGATAGGTATTCGTTTAGAAATGTTCGATCAGACAAGAATTCAATGTTGCCTCTCTTTTTTTTCCTTCTTTAAAAAAAAAATTTTACCTCTTTTTTATGCCCCTGGATTTGGGACATTTCTCTGTATTTGTTTTCTATAGTGAGGATGGGAGCGATGAATATATTGCTATGGGGATCTATTATTTACGTTTGAGACTACTTCACAAAGCTGTACTCTCATAATCTATATCCCGGCGTGAATCAGGCAGAGAACAACAGACTCTAAATGTTGCCATTATTATGCCTTCGTGAGAGCTATAATTATACACTCAATGTTGCCATTATCGTGCCGTTGTTAGAGCTAAAGATAATCAATGATGCCATTATCATGCCTTTGGGAGAGCGACACACACTAAATGTTATTGTCTTTGTGAGTAAATACAGACACCAAATGTCATGATTTTGACTGAGAAAAAAATACAGGCACTAAATGTTGTCATGATTTTGACTTTGTGAGAGATACACACACTAAAATGTTATCATTGTCTTTGTGAGAAAAAAAAATACAGGCATTAAATATTGTTCATCGTTTTGACTTTGTAAGAAAAAATAAAACATGCACTAAATCTTGTCATCATTTTGACTTTGTGAGAAAAAAAAAATACAGGCACTAAATATTATCATTTTGACTTTGTGAGAAAAAAAATACAGGTACTAAATATTTCATCATTTTGACTTTTGTGACAAAAAAAACCAACAAAAAAAAAACAGGCACTAAATACTGTCATCATTTTGACTTAGAGCTACAGACACTAGAATGTTATCATCGTCTTTGTGAGTAAATGCAGACACTAAATGTCATGATGTTGACTGTGAGAACTACAGACACAAGAATGTTATCATCGTCTTTGTGAGTAAATACAGACACTAAATATCATGATTTTGACTTTGTGAGAACTACAGGCACTAGAATGTTATCGTCTTTGTGAGTAAATACAGACAGAAAATACAGACACTAAATGTCATGATGTTGACTTTGTGAGAACTACAGACACTAGAATGTTATCATCGTCTTCGTGAGTAAATACAGACACTAAAAGTTGTCATCAGTTTGGACTTTTTGAGAGCTACAGACACTAGATGTTATGAATGTCTTTGTGGGAAAAACCCTTGACTAGTCGCCGGGGAAGAAAACAGAAGAATATCGTGCCGTTGTTAGAGCTAAAGACAATCAATGTGCCATTATCTGTCTTATGGTTATAGTTGACTCACTGAATATTGTTCATTGTCTTTGGAGTTAATAATACACTAAATGTCATGATTTTTGATTGAAAAAATTAAGCACTAAATGTTTCTATTTTGAACTTGGAGAGTACAACACTAATGTATTGTCTTTGTGAGAACAAAAATACGGCCATTTATTGTTCTTCGTTTTGACTTTGTTAAGAAAAAATAAAGCATGCATTAAATCTTGTATTCATTTTGATATGTGGAAAAACTAAATACGGCACAAATTCATTTGACTTGTGAGAAAAAAACTACAGGTACTAAATATTCACTTTGCTTTTGGACAAAAAAATAACCAACAAAAAAAAACAGCACTAACATACTGTCATCATTTTGAACTTATGTAGCTCAGACTAGACATGTTATCATCGTCTTTGTGAGTAAGCAGACACTAATTGTCATGATGTTGACTGTGAAGATGCTTCAAGTCATAAATCTATCCACAACAATCAGCCCAAAACTGATTAAAAAAAAAAAAAATAAATAAATAATTGAATCTTCAGCCTTCTAATTATATTTCCCTTCTTTTGATGGTGTCATCAGTGATGTCACTATGGACGTAAGTGCTACGTCATATGGCAGTCAAGGGGGTTAATTAGATACAGACGCTGAGTGCTTGCCATCATTGTATCTTGTGTGTGTGTGTGTGTGTGTTTGTGTGTGTGTTTTCTTCAGTTTAACGTCTATTCACTATAAGTGTTTTTAGACAGAAAGAAGTAAAGTAGTGGATAAAGGAAAGGGAATGCATGTGAATATTAGTGTAAAATTGTGTTCATGTTATGTATCAGAGGAAAAGTATAGTATAAGAAAAAGTCTAAAGAGATTGTGGTGTGTATTGAATGAGGTGTCATGGGAAGGAGAATATGTATATGCATATCAACAAGTATTAACCTACAACAATGTAAATATAAATAACAAAATTAATTATAATACATCAAAGGAGGATACCAACTAGACTGGAGTTTAAAATTTCCGAAAACATTCTAAGCAATGAATAATCATTCAAAATCTTTTCAGTGGATCATGAAATATTGGAAGAAAAGTAATCAACTACATCTTTTGGAAGTAACTGTCTTATGCTCGGACAATGAATGAGTAGATGGCTCACAGTTATTTGCTTACCGCATATACATTTTATATTTTTTAGAAAATTTTGTACGAAAGGCATTTAAACGAATTCTATACATTAGACTTGTAATTCGTCTTGAATGTGCTGCTGGTGTCAAATTTAGAAAATGTTTGGGATTAGCTGCATTCTTTGAGTTTACACAACATTGGTAATAATGATTATTTGAATCTATAAGTAATTTCTTAATCGATTTCTAGATACATTTTCAAGTAATGCATTCTGTGTGTGTGTGTGTGTGTGTGTGTCTGCGCGCGCGCGTGCGTGCGTGCCTGCCTGTGTGTGTCGGGGTGTGTCTCTCATGTCTTTCCCCAAAAGCCGTGGTGGGTCGCTACGCCCGCGAGGAGCGCGACACGGCAATGACCACCTTCCGCGTCATGCAAGGGGTGGGCCTCCTGGCCACCTTCCTCCTCTCCTTGCTCACGCGCCGCCTGGCCGTCTCGCTCTACCTGGCCCTGCCCCTGCACGTGCTGGGCTTCCTGGGGCTCGTGCTGGCCACCAACCACGTCGGCCAGCGGGAGCAGGGGTCGCGCGGCGACAAGGACGGCGGTAGCGGTGGCGGCTCCTCCCCGCATTCTTCCTCGCCGCCCTACACCCCGACGCCGCCGCCGCCTCCGTCTCATTCTTATGGGGCTGGTGGGGGTGGTGGGTCCCGGCAAGGGAACAGCAGATTGCAGAGCGAGTACAGCGACATCGGAGGCGACGGGGGAGAAGTGTGAAGTTATGATGATTTCTTCTTGCTGTACCTCCTCGTTTTCTTTGGGTTTTTTGTTTTGTTTTTGCTGGGGGAGGGGGGGGGGGGTTCTTCTTATTTTTCCTTAAGGGTCCGGGGTGGGGATGGGTAACAATGGAGGTATATAGACGGAGAACAAAATAGTTATATATATATTTTTTTTTTTTTAGTGGGACAAGTTCTTCATTTTTAGGTAGGTTTTAGACAATTATTTCTTCTTTTTTTTCTTTTTTTTTTGTACTCGTGAGTTTAAACTTAAAAACCAAACACTTTTTTTTTCTTCCAAGACTGCTGCGGGCGGGCGGGCGGGTGGGTGGGTGGCGTGTGCCATGATTACCGAATTCAGGAGGTCTTGACCTGCAATACGCAATACGAGGGAGAGGTCTGGGGCAAATGGGTGGAAGGGGGGCGGGGGGTGAGCCGCAGAGAGACTAATGGTGCCCCTGAAACTGAAGGAAACCAAAATCAAAACATGGCGCATGTACATATATAGATATACATATACTTTTTTTTTTTTTTTGGTTGAGGGTGTGGTGGGTGTATGTGTGCGAGAATGGGAGGGTGGGGTGGTTAAAGCTTTACATGTTGTTTTGTTGCTTTCATTGTCAAGATCGCGATGTGGATGTTGCTATGATAAAAAAATAAACGTTAATGTCCTCAAGCAGGTGCCCCCCCCCCCCTCCCTCTTTTTTTTTTTTTTTTTTTTTTTTTTGCAAACGATCCTGCCGACCACAGGGGGGGTGGGGGGGGGGCATATCAGCACTGATAAACTAATATATCGACCCTGCTGAACCCGAATAAAAGCAACAACTTGCCTACGGTTACTTCACACGTCAGTTGGCGAAAAAATACAACAAAAAACAACAACAGAGTGAAAATGCCCAATTATCAAGTCCCAAGAAAAAAAAAAAACAACCAAATAATGTCAGGGCTTTCTGGGTGAAAAAAATATTGGTAAATGGAGCAGAAAGGCAGAAACTATGACACGACAGAAAAGAAAAATGGCGATGGGGGCTATGGGGGGGGGGGGGGGGGACTAAATGACCGATCGATAGTAAAGGCGACATTTCTAGCACCGAACTTCCAGAAGATGTGGATACTAATAGGCGCACGGGAAGAGCCTTCCCTACCCCCACGTCTTGTGTGTACTTCTCTGTCAAAAGTTTAAAGTGTCCTGATGAATGACAACTTCAGCACTGGAAAAAAAAAAAAAAAAAAACCCAAAAAACTTAAGGACGAAAGGCAGAAGGTTGTTTAACTCAACTTTACCACCAGGGAAACTTTCCAATGAAACTATTTTTGGAAGCATTGGGGGAGAATATGCAGAAGCAATCCTCAACAGAAATGTTTCGAGAGAGAGAGAGACCTCATGTTCCTGTAACTCTAGTACCTCGCTTATGGTTTTTTTTTGTTTTTTTTTTTTGTTTTTTTGTTTTTTTTTCCCTTTTGTTCCCAGTCCCCGTCGACCACGCAGGCCACGACAGTGATGACCCTTTTAACTGCTGAAGAGTCGTGAAATAGAAATCAGTGTGGGCATCAACTGTTTTTCTTACTTTTTTTGGTGGACTTTTGTCAGTGGTTTAACTGATTTGGATGAATGTACTATTTAAGGCATTCCTTAGAATAAAACTGACCGTCTTCCTTGCTCAAGTCTGCTGCAGTCAGCGAACTGTCATAAACCTACACGTTTTCAGGCGTCCAAATATGTCATGAAGCGTGTTTCTCAAACAAACAAGACTGTCGCAAATAAACCGACTAAACACGCCATGAAATTATCATTAAAAATATCCTAGAGTGACAAATCGTATAATTCATACGCCCCGTGTGATCAGCCACGGCAGTATTCTGTTACAACATTCCAAATAAGCCAGTTTATTCCAATATTCCAAATGACCAACACATGCTTGACAGTTCCTACCTGACTAGGGTCCGAACTGACGAACGACATTCATATCACTGTTCACTCACTGTGTCAACGGTTGAAACGGATGAGCTGTACCTCTTTCGCGTGTTCCTGAAAACAAAACAAAATGGATGAAAAAAAAAACATTTAAAAAATCTCTAGGATTAAAAGAAACAAATATAAATCCATACAAAAACATAGAGGCCAAATTTTGGCAGTTAACTGCAGAAATGACAGCTAGTGCCCATCACAGTGTTTAGAACATCACTGCCTAATCGTCAGAGGAAAACAGTACAAATAGTACATAACAGACTGTGGAAATGAGAGACAAAAGAAAAACGAAAAAAAGAAGAAGCGGGAGTGGATTGGCTAGGCAGAAAAAAGCAGTGAAGAAAGAGAAACCGGAAACAAAAAAACAGAAGAGCAACAAGCAAAAACAAAAAAAAGAGATGAGATTTCAACTCCGAATTTCAAGAAGGCTATTTATGAATCTGGAAATACATTTATCGCGTATGCAGAGGATACTCATTGATCAAAAGTGTAGCTAGTTCTTTGACGAAAACAAAAAAAATACAATTTTAAGAGATCGATTTCGCATTACACGTTATGATGGATAGGCAAACTGACTAGGTAGAACTGCTCAAAACACTTATCTGAAACAGACAATGCTAAGTAGAATGACTCGGTAACTGATCCCACATTGACAGGTAACTTTACTATAAAAAAAAAAAGAAAAGAAAGATAAAGTATGATAGAATTAAAAAAAAAAAAAAAAGTAGTTGTCAATATATAAATACACCTCAAAGGTGTAATGCGAGTAAATCTCACGGATAATACAACGCAGACAAGTGAATGACTTAATGTATGAATCTATTTGTTGAATTAAAAAAATCTCAACATGTTTTAGCCCATAATCTTGCCTGTACTTTTTTTTTTTTTTTTTTTTTTTTTTTTTTTTTAACTCCATTTCCAGCTGAGATTTTGTGATAAGAGATTTTTGTTTCTCTACAGTGTGCAAACAAGAGTAAACCTTTTTTCTTTCTTAAGCCAAAACTTGAGGGTTTGTTATGAACTTTGGTGAACTGTGTGACTGGGTTACCAACTTCCGTCATTGTGACGAAAGCAATGCGTTGCTTTTCAAACTACACTGCCTGCTTTCTGTGTTGTCATTACCATGTTTCCTGTAGTATTGTTGGTGCGCGAAGTAAAACAACGAGGCGGACTCTGGAGAGACCGATTCATTTCACTGTTTCCTTATTAACTCTATGGAATTGTTTGGTTGTGTTTTTTGGTCGTCTCCTCGTGTGCAATTCATTTGCATCCTTCTTGCGCATATACTGACTGACAGAATGTCTGCATGCTTGTTTGCTTGCGCATTATTAACCTTCTAACTCACTAGCAGAAAATATGGCGAGAAAAAAACAACAAACCAACATTTCCTCGGGGAAACTGACATGAAAACAAAAGCACTCCACTGAAATTTGTCACAACTGAAATTTGCAGGAACAAATGCAAAACCGTTTATTATCTTTCAGGCATCTCGCGATGATGAATTATGACGACACAGCAAAACCGTTTGTTATCTCACAAGCCTATCGCGATGATGAATTATGACGACAAATGCAAAAACCGTTTGTTATCTCACAAGCCTATCGCGATGATGAATTATGACGACACAGCAAAACTTATGCACCCAGACGCTCGAACTGAAAGCGAAACAGAAAAAAAAAATCAATGACTAGAACGGGAGGTGGACATTCATATTGTTATGAAGAGGAATTCTCCATTTGACGTAAAGAGCTGTAGCCTCCAGCGGTTGTTGTTTCAACAACTCGGTTACTTCGTACACATTTTTGAGATCCATGAATCAGAAAAACTACATGATTATTATATTTTTGTTGTTGTTCAGAAGTATAACAATCAAATGTGAAACATATGTCCTAAGCGCATTTCAATTAACGAAGAGAGGTTATTAGTGTGTGTGTGTGTGTGTGTGTGTGTTTGCGCGTCCGCGCGCACGCTTGTTTGTGTGCGTGTTGCATGCATGCACGCGCTGTGCTCTGTGTGCGTGTGTGTGTGAGGTGTGCGTGTGTGGTGTGTGTGTGCGCGCGCGCGCGCGCCCGCTTGCCACCAGAGACAGGAAAGTCCACATTCACCAAAACTGCTTGACGTGCCATGATATCAATTTTGTTGCCCTTTCTTTTACCCACTGTTGTAAAACAGAAACTAGTTGCCCAAGCGTTGCTTGGAAACTGTCAATGGCGTCTACATTTACCTATTATATAAACTCTGTGATTTGTTATGTGTTTTTTGTGTGTTGAAAATGACTTGGGTCATCACATCCACCGCTTTCTGTGTCCAACTTAGTACTGCCGGTGTCACTGTTACTGAACCGTTACAGCGCATGATGTGGTTTGTAAATTGATTTTTGATGTATTTGTGTGCGCTGCAGACTTTTTTTTTCTTTTTTTTTTGTATATAATTATGGTAGTGATGATGATATACGCGCACTCTTTGCGAGTTTTAACCAACACTGAGAAAAACTCGTTGAAATGTCTGTATTTTGGTAAGAAACCAGTTGAAAGTTGTTTAATGTTTATGTTGTTTTTTTGTTTGTTTTGGGTTGGTTTGGTTTTTTTTAATATCACAAATCAGTTTTATTCTATTCTCATTTCTGTACCAATCATTCAAACATCTGAGTTAAGTGAATTTAAAAAAAAAATAAAAAAAACCTTTTTCAACGATGGCAAACAAGACAAAATTACTGTATCGACGAGGCTATTGCAACATTGTGTGCATCCTTTTTTTTTATAATTAACACCAGCTCTCACCAGAAAATAGCAAGGGTTCAGTGTGACAAGAGGCAAATTACCTAAACTGGCGACGACTGTTGAGGATGGGGATAACGTCAATAACATGGACTTCTATTTCAACTTTCCTGCTCAGTGGCACCACTGTTTTCTGTGCTTCCTTTCAATGTGTGTGTCTTGGCGCCAACCAGGCCCGAGAAAACCACACACACACACTCTCTCTCTCTCTCTCTCTCTCTCTCTTAAAGCCCTCCCCAACATTCATAAACCCACACACACCTTTGCAGTGTTTATGAAGAAGTCAGGCGACATTCTAAAAGACGCTTTTGTGAAGTGAAGAACATTGGACTGCGTGGTTCATGTATGCACCAATGACAGTAATTAGCCAGAACATATTTTGATCAGAAACCGACATCCATCACAAACAAACAAACCTTTTTGTACCGTGTACGTAGTTGGGTTACTGAAACACACACATGAATCTATCTTGGTTGCACGTGACAGTGCGTGTCGAAATATTTTACTTTTTTGTTTGTCCGTTTTGTGGTGGTGCTTTAAGTGCTCCTGAAGAGTGGACAGTTTACCATGCACGTATGTTCAGTTGCAACGTACGACGTAAAATCACCACAGCCTACATGTGGTGCAAGTCAGTCTTTCGGGGCTAGCGATCTGTATTCATTGTTAATATGAGACCGGAGATTAGAAAAGAGAGATAAACCACTCGCGGCAGGCCCCTTCTTACTGTCTATAACAGTGCTGAAGCCGTTTTGGGGCACACACGCAGTGCGGAAGGGTGGCGGTAAATCACCCTCTCCTTCCCCACCCAAAGGAAACTGGTCGGTTCGACGGTTCAGCTGCAGTAAAGCGAAAGTTAAGTTACGCCTGGAATTTCGCACGTGTAGTAAGATTCGCTGTATACAATGAAAACCGATTCATTTTTGCTTTGGTTTTTAGCACGTTTGCATCTGCTTGAATGTAAATATAAAAAGAAAATAAAGCAGCTCCCCCCACCATTGCGGTCGACTGGACACACCTTGAGAAAGGAATCGGCACACTCCATCACAGAGGCTTGGAAGGGAACTCCCAGAAAAATAAGGGACGGAAAGGTTTGTATACAGACTGATCCTGGCATGCCGGACGCTGCCGCCAAGAGGACCGCCAGAGGCCTTCTGAAGTATCCCGACGACTGGTTTGTCGTGAGGGATCAGACATACGATAAGTGTTGAGGACACTGTTCTTTTTGGCTACCATGTTTTTGCTTTTTCAAAAAACAAAAACAAAAAAACAAAAAAAAAAGCGAAACAAATTAAATCAACAGAAGACTTTTCCAACTATTATTAGGTTTCCAGAGGACCACCCCACCCACCCCCTCTTTCCCAACTCTCCTCTATCCACCCAATCATCTCGTATCAGCGAAAGAAAGTGATTACATCATTGTCTTGAACATGTCATGTGTATGATGATTACGAACTCAATAATGTCAACTGCGAGGGGAAAAAAGTTGGTTACAGAGTCATGGAGGCTGCGTGTAGATCTTTGTTCATCAGTCTCTTCGAAATCAAAACCAGGCACAAAGCTGATCGTGTTCTCTTCGTTTGGCTGTTTGACATCATTGTCCTCGCATTGAGGTCGCCACGCAACAGAACGTAAACATTATGTGTTTGTACTTGTATCAAACTTTCTTCAAATAATTATGTGAATGCCATCTTGTTACTTAGTCCAGCGCAAGGAAATTATGCCACAACAGAGTGCACAATACAGCGAAGCTTAGCACTGCACAGCAAAACGCATTAGCACAGTGATAGCAAGGCACAGCTTGACACAATCCTGGCCAAATCTCGCCGACTTTCTTCACTGATGACCGACTACGGACGTGCGCCTTGTAGTAAAATGAATGCACCTTTTCTTCAGCCGCGGCGATGGCTGCGAGCATCCGCTTTGTGTATTGTATTGTATTGTATTGTATTGCTCTTTTTGTCACAACAGATTTCTCTGTGTGAAATTCGAGCTGCTCTCCCCAGGGAGAGCGCGTCGCTACACTACAGCGCCACCCTTTTTTTTTTTCTTTTCTTTTTTTGTATATTTTCCTGCGTGCAGTTTTTTTTTGTTTTTGTTTTTTTTTTCCTCTCGAAGTGGATTTTTCTGCAGAATTTAGCCAGGAACAACCCTTTTGTTGCCGTGGGTTCTTTTATGTGCGCTAAGTGCATGCTGCACACGGGACCTCGGTTTATCGTCTCATCCGAATGACTAGCGTCCAGACCACCACTCAAGGTCTAGTGGAGGGGGAGAAAATATCGGCGACTGAGCCGTGATTCGAACCAGCGCGCTCAGATTCTCTCGTTTCCTAGGCGGACGCGTTACCTTAGGCCATCTCTCCACAACAGTCAATGTCACATCCACCACCCCGTTTAAAGGTTCTGATGGTGCCTGTGTATTGCTCTTTTTTGTGACATGTTTCTCTTTTTTTTCCCCAGACTAATAAAGAAACAAACTCTCTTCTACCTCTCTCGACCTAGTTTAGTTATTCAATATGTTATATAAGCATTTGTGGGTCAGTTTGAAATGACTTAACATTGAACACTGTTGAAAGTTTGTTGTTGTTTTTTTTTGTTTTGTTTCGTTTCTATTTCTTGACGAAGATGCGTGGACTGACTATAATAAAACACGGCGCGAGAACAGAGTTTTGTTTTTTCCAAGGACATACACGGCGATTTGTTGTTATTTGCTTTGTAAGTTTGAGCCTCAGAAATAGGATACGCGGCACAGCCGTCGAATCGGGTCGTTTTAGATTTATATATACCCTATGTTTTGTTTTGTTTTAAAATAAAGTTCTCTCTCTCTCTCTCTCGCGCGCGCGCGCGCTCTGTGTGTCTATGTTCTTGAAATAGGTTGTAAGTGCTTGCATGTATGTACTAGTTTGTCAGTGTCAGTTTGCAATGAAACAAGACAGCAATTTCTGGCATATTTCGAGACCGGGTTTCACGTATCTTGCACCTCGGGGAGCGGGTTGAGGAGGGTGGGGAATTTCAACTTCCACTGAAAACCACAGGTCGCCTTGACCTTGACCTTTGATCTCCACCTTTGTTCATGCTAACAAGGTCAGATAAACGATCTGGATCTTGTACTCATTTATAAACCATCATCTGATTCCGATCACTTTATGTCCAGAGCCACCACTGATTGTTCTTAAGGTCTTGATATGATAGATGAAATATTAATATACGATACGAGTTTTGTGCTTGTCATCATATACCATCGCATCAATGACTCTGGTGACATAATTATGTACAGACCCATCATAGAAAGTTCTCAAGGTCAGAACTGATGTATGTACAAAACCACCATTGAACAGGTTCAATACAGTATCTCATCAACTTTTGTGAACTTATTTTGATGAAGTTGGTATTCGTGTAAATTGGTTGTCACAATCAATTGGGGGGGAAAAAATCAAATCATATGAGACTGAGCTTTGTGATTTGTGTGTGTGTGTGTGTGTGTGTGTGTGTGTGTGTGTGTGTGTGTGTGTTCGGTCGTGTGGGGTTTTTGTTTGTTTGTTTTTTGTTTTTGTTTTTTGGTTTTTTTGTTGTTGTTTTTCTTTTTAAATATTTTGATAACTCAAGGCATTACCACGACTTCAATGTTTCCAAGTGACTGTGACCTAAACTGGAAGACGCCACTGATATAATTCAGATCAGCGCTTCTTGCCAGATTTCTTCGGAAGTCAGTCCAAGCGGGGATGTCACACGAGGTCATGAATAGTCAGTTATAGTTAACACCTCACGAACTGGGCCCCATTTGACGGTCAGGGCCACATATCACTGACAATATTTCTATCTCATGAATTGGAAAATAATTATCTTCCATGAACACGATCACCTTGGATTTGGTCATGATGTGTGTGTGTGTGTGTGTGTGTGTGTGTGTGTGTGTGTGTTTTTCTGTTTGTTGTCGTTTGCTTCAGTGATATTTTTATCACGTCTTGGTGACTTTTTTTTTTGGGGGGGGGGGGGGGGGGGGGGGGGGGGGGGGGATTCTTATATTCCACCATAGTTAAACATTGTCAATGGTGATGTTTTCTGTTACTCATTGTAATGTTATCTATGCTCGGTGTACGATTGAACTGTTGATTTTTTTTTCATTGTAGTCATCAAACATTAAAATTTAAAAAAAATTTTAAAAAGTTAAATCTTCTGTCTTGCGTTTGGTCGGAAGTTTTGTTGATTTGGCGTGATTTTGAAAAATGAGGCACAGAGAGAGAGGGAGAGAGAGAGAGAGAGAGAGAGTTTGATATTTATTTTTCAATGCGCAAGTACCTTCTTAAAACTACTGTCTCTCTCTCCTGCCCCTCCCCCCCTCCCCCCCCCTTTAAACGTCAACACATAATTACCCCTCCCCATGAGCACCACACAATCTCTCTCTCTCTCTCTCGGTGAAATCTGTTATGTTGAATACCTTTCGCCAACTGCTTAAAAACCGTCCCCCCAAACTCCCGATATATGTATATGTGCCCATGGCCGAAAAGCATTAAACACTCTCTCTCTCTCTCTCTCTCTCTCCCTCCCTCCCTCCCTCCCTCCTAGTAGGCAATGTAGCCAGTGGTTTGGCCCCTTTCTTTGATTGAATAAACCACAATGGCCGAAAGCATCTCTGTTTTTATAAAGAAAATTTAAAACAAGCTTAAACGAGGTCAGAATAGCATTAAATATGTTCAGTGACTTGAGTGATAAGTAACTCTAGGGAGAGCTGGACAGTACAAGGTCTTCAGAGAAGAAGCCCCCCCTCAGTCCAGTGTTTCGGCCCCTTAACTCCTTACACTCTAAGGGGGCCGAGCCGCACCCTGGTCATGACTCCTGGATGCCCTTGTATTGCCGCCTTTTCTTTTCGTTTTTTCCCCCTGGTCCTCAGCAGGTTCGAACCCGCGCCTCTAGGGTGGTCGCCACTTCAGAACTGAGTCACCTTTTCTGGCAGACGTTTTAACCACTGTCTTGTACTCCCTCAATGGGCGACGGAAGGACACAACTTGCAGAAGGAAAAAACCAAACAAAAAAACAACAAAAAACAAAACAAAACAAAAACAAACAAAAAAACACCAGCGCAGGCTTGAGATTGTGTACACCTACCTTTTCTTTCCACCGTGCTCAAACGTGACTCCCCAAAATTGACTGATTCAGATTTTCTGTTGTTTCAATTTACACCTGAAGCTCCAAACATAAACTACCCATCCAAGCAATGTCTATTGTTTACAGACAAACCAACCTTTAGTCCCACATTCTGATTTTGGATTCCGTGTGGGAGAAGCAATTTTACCCCATAAAATGTAAAGATCAAATGACAAGTAAAGGGCCGAGGTGGGGCTGTTCAATCCGTAAATTTTGTTGAATGATTACTTTCCTGTGTTTGTTTTTTTTCTTTGACAATTCGTTTCAATAAACATCAAAACCCAGTCCAATGGACTGCCAATATTCAACAAAGCAAAAATTAAATTCTCAAATGAATCCAACTGCTCAACACTTACAGGATTTCAGGCGCGAGTAAGACATCCTCACGAACCCAGCACCACCACCACCTCCTCAAAGCCAGCAGTGCTGGCTGCTGCTTCTGCTGCTGCTGCTTCCCCTCCGACATTTTCTTCCACGTCACTCTGCACGTGGGGAGGGTCACGTGGTTTCCGGTTGTGCAGGGCCACCAGAACGCCCCCTGTGGTGGCCAGCAAGGACGACAACAGGGTAAGGAAGAAGGCGTAGCCGTAGGACGAGCGCCACTTCTTGGGCTCGTTGGCCACGTAGTTAATGATGCCTATGAAGATGAAGAACCCTGGAAGACAAGGAGATTTGAGTTGGTTGGTTGGTTGGTTGGTTGGTTGGTTGGTTTGACATTTTGTTGTTGCTGTTACTAGTTCAGCCGACCGCACAGGGTCATTCATATCAGTATCAGTATCAGTAGCTCAAGGAGGCGTCACTGCGTTCGGACAAATCCATATACGCTACAACACATCTGCCAAGCAGATGCCTGACCAGCAGCGTAACCCAACGCGCTTAATCAGACCTTGGGAAAAAGAATTAAATGAATAATAAAAATTAAAAATAAATAAATAAATAATTTTTAAAAATAGCAAAAAGATTTTTTTAATAAAAAAAGGAAGATAAATAGATACATAAAAATACTACTACCACTAATAATAATAATAATATTCAGAAGGCGCAAAATCTTGACGACGTCAACTCTAAGCGCAAGAAAAAGACAACAATGATGATAAATAAGCAATTAAATGTAAAACATGCAGACACACATTCACACACACACACACACACACACACACACACACACACACACACACACACACACACACACACATCAGATTCATATCAGGACTGTCCAACTCAATAAAAAAAAAATTTAAAAAAACAACTTCAACTCCTGTTGAACATAAACAGAAAAGGTGGTGGTTGTTTGTTGTTTTTTTGACATCTCAACCAAAAAGCTTAATACAGGTAAGACCAGGGTGTGCTGAGGATGTGAGCCTTTCACGTTTGATTAATCCTCAGATTACAAAAATGTAAAAAGGGACCGGAAACACACCAAAGCCACATGAAAAAAAAAAATCAAAACGCCATACAGGCAAACAACACTGCATAACGGAGTGGAGTGATGGCCAAGAGCTGACGCGTCCGCCTAGGAAGCGAAAGAATCTGAGCGCGCTGGTTCGAATCACAGCTCAGCCCCCGATATTTTCTCCCCCTCCACTAGACCTTGAGTGGTGGTCTGGATGCTAGTCATTCGGATGAGACGATAAACCGAGGTCCCGTGTGCTAGCATGCACTTAGCGCACGTAAAAGAACCCACGGCAACAAAAGGGTTGTTCCTGGCAAAATTCTGTAGAAAAATCCACTTCGATAGGAAAAACAAATAAAACTGCACGCAGGAAAAAAATATATAAAAACAGGGGGGGCGGCGCTGTAGTGGGGGGCGGGGGGGGGGGGGGGGGGCAGGCTTCTGGATGGGTGCTCCGTTCATTTGAAAGGTATAACGAGAAAAAAGGAATGAATGAATGAATGAATGAATGACATCTAAGAAAGTCGAAGAAGACTGGAATATAGAGGAGCCAAGTCAGGACAACTGGTGGGTGGGTTGGTAAGTTCTTGTGTGCATTGCCGCGTAGGTCGGTTGATCTGAAAGAAAATAATGAAGATAAAAGCTGGGGAAATGAATTAAAAGACAAAGTCAGATCAGAAACAAAAGGAAGTGAGGGGTAGCCGACGATGCTGAGAAAGAGATAATGAACGATCGAAAGAAAGAATAGAACGATGGCAAACATGGACATTACGACACAGATGAAGAAAAGAAAAATGGACAAAAAAAGTCATTTAACCATGAAGAAAGAGAGAACGGGGGGAGTGGGGGGGGGAGGGGGGGGGGCCACACACAGAGAGAAAGGGAAACAGAGAAAGACGGAGAATGAATGAAAAGAACAGAAGTGAATCAGAATCGTGGTGGACAAGGCATGACAGAACAGAAGAGAATCAGAATCGTGGTGGACAAGGCATGACAGAACAGAACAGAAGAGAATCAGAATCGTGGTGGACAAGGCATGACAGAACAGAACAGAAGAGAATCAGAATCGTGGTGGACAAGGCATGACAGAACAGAACAGAAGAGAATCAGAATCGTGGCGGACAAGGCATGACAGAACAGAACAGAAGAGAATCAGAATCGTGGTGGACAAGGCATGACAGAACAGAAGAGAATCAGAATCGTGGTGGACAAGGCATGACAGAACAGAACAGAATCAGAATCGTGGTGGACAAGGCATGACAGAACAGAACAGAATCAGAATCGTGGTGGACAAGGCATGACAGAACAGAACAGAATCAGAATCGTGGTGGACAAGGCATGACAGAACAGAACAGAACAGAATCAGAATCGTGGTGGACAAGGCATGACAGAACAGAACAGAATCAGAATCGTGGTGGACAAGGCATGACAGAACAGAACAGAATCAGAATCGTGGTGGACAAGGCATGACAGAACAGAACAGAACAGAATCAGAATCGTGGTGGACAAGGCATGACAGAACAGAACAGAAGAGAATCAGAATCGTGGTGGACAAGGCATGACAGAACAGAACAGAAGAGAATCAGAATCGTGGCGGACAAGGCATGACAGAACAGAACAGAAGAGAATCAGAATCGTGGTGGACAAGGCATGACAGAACAGAACAGAATCAGAATCGTGGTGGACAAGGCATGACAGAACAGAACAGAATCAGAATCGTGGTGGACAAGGCATGACAGAACAGAACAGAATCAGAATCGTGGTGGACAAGGCATGACAGAACAGAACAGAATCAGAATCGTGGTGGACAAGGCATGACAGAACAGAACAGAACAGAATCAGAATCGTGGTGGACAAGGCATGACAGAACAGAACAGAATCAGAATCGTGGTGGACAAGGCATGACAGAACAGAACAGAATCAGAATCGTGGTGGACAAGGCATGACAGAACAGAACAGAATCAGAATCGTGGTGGACAAGGCATGACAGAACAGAACAGAATCAGAATCGTGGTGGACAAGGCATGACAGAACAGAACAGAATCAGAATCGTGGTGGACAAGGCATGACAGAACAGAACAGAACAGAATCAGAATCGTGGTGGACAAGGCATGACAGAACAGAACAGAAGAGAACAGAGCAAAGGAAAAATAACTTTTTTTAATCCTGACAGCTCGCGCAGAATTTAAACGTCAGATCGATTATCCATCTCACGGAATATTTATGATTTTACTGACCAAATCAGTGTGCGTGGTTCATTCAAAGATATACTTTCCAATGAAAGAAAAGGGATGGAAAAACGTGCGCGCAGGGTTTCTGGTTTGGGTTCTTCCACTGCTGATTATGTATCCCAAGTAAGCGGAGTGAGGACCAGTTCCTAGCTTCTGTGCCTGGAGATTTATATCAACAGTAATGGTAGTGTTGTGGTTGGCCATCAGCTTCTCTATGCTGTATCTTTTATGTTTCATCTTTAAAACAAACAAACTTGACAAGTTCTTGCTCACTTTCCGCCAGGCCATCATTGTCATCTGCGAAGCGAAGTGTGTCAGTCAGGATGCGTTCAAGGATGTCTTGATCAGTGTGGCAGACAGAAAGAAGCCTGGACGGAATCCATCCGAAATATTGGGCCACTTTCTAATAGCACCCTCTGTGAGTACAGCACTGAGCGCTTTGGAGTATGTTTTAGGTGGCGTCGACAAGTTCTCTGCTGCCTGTGACAATTTTGGCCTCACAATCAGCACAAAGACGACTGAGGTGATGCACCAGCCACCTCCAGGAAAGCCTTACGTTGAACCAAACATCTTCATCAACGGGCAACGACTGAACGCGGTGGACACGTTCACATACCTGGGCAGTACACTCTCTCGCACAGTTGTCATCGACGAGGTGAATGCCAGACTCGCCAAAGCCAGCACTGCCTTCGGCAGACCCCATAAGAACGTTGGAACAAGAGAGGCATCACCCTGGAGACGAAGCTCAAAGTATACAAGGCCATAGTACTCACCACACTGCTCTATGGATGTGAATCATGGACGGTCTACAAACGCCACGCCAGAAAGCTGAGCCACTTCCACACCACCAGCCTCAGAATACTTCTCGGCATAAAGTGGCAAGAGAAGATCCCTGACACAGAGGTGCCCACTCGTGCAAACTTGTCCAGCATCAACACCATCTTGATGCAGGCCCAGCTGCGCTGGGCCGGCCATGTAGTTCGCATGCCAGACCACCGGTTCCCCAAGAAACTGCTATACGGCGAACTCCAACATGGCAAGCGCTCCCATGGAGGCCAAAAGAAGCGCTTCAAAGACACTCTGAAAGCTTCTCTGAAGGCCTTCACATCAGCCACGACACGTGGGAGCTGAATTCCATGGACAGACCAAAGTGGCGTTCAGCTGTCCACAAAGGCGCCAAATTCTGTGAGGCCAACAGAATCGCTGCAGCAGAGCAACGCAGACAGGCCAGGAAAAGCAGTGCCAGCAAGTCCCCGACAGCCGCCACCATCCCCTGTCCACACTGCATCAGAACCTTCCGGGCGCGGATTGGCCTGACCAGTCATCTGCGCACCCACGGAGCCCAACCCACCCACCCCCAGGATGACTAGATGGTCCTCGTCAATCCCGACGGACGAACCACACAGGTGGCATTCATAATTTCTTTTCCCGATTTTATCTTTTTCAATGTGGTCCATAGTGCTTCCTGCCATACTCAGTCAAACGGGTTCTTGAAGTCTATGAAAGGTCAGCGGAAAGAGATGGGAGATGAGGTTCGTAAATGGAGTCCTGCGTGCGTTGAACAAGAACAGATAACGTCACGACACAACACGGTGGTATCAACAGATTTCTAAGCACACAACCCCTTCAACAGCTCATTAATTAAAACACCGAAGTTATCCAATGAAAGTAAATGAATAAAAATTGTTCACCTCCATATACCCCAAATCCCTCCACCACCTTGAGTCGTCTCTCTGTGGCCGTCGTACTGCAGTTTAAGACGACGATAAAGACGGAAGAGACGAATAACGCGACGACACCCAACGAAATGATCACGTGACTCCACATCTCGAAACCTGCAAACCCGACATTATATGTATACACATACATGCATACACACATGTACATATATGTATGTGTGTATATACATATATATGTATGTATGTGTATATATATATATATATATATATATATATATATATATATATATATATATATGTGTGTGTGTGTGTGTGTGTGTAGAAAGAAATGACTAATATGAGCATTAACGAGATTTTTTTAACACTCCCCCACTTCTACCCCTTACCACCAACACACACATTTTTGACTCACTTGTGTAAGCAAAGTGAGTCTATTTTAACCCGGTGTTCGGTTGTACGTGCGTGTGTGTGCGTGTGCGTGTGTGTGTGTGTGTATCTGTGGTAAACTTTAACATTGCCATTTTCTCTGCAAATACTTTGTCAGTTGACACCAAATTTGGCACAAAAATGGGAAAAATTCAGTTCTGTCCAGTCATCTTGTTTAAAACAATGTTGCACCTCTGGGATGTGCACACACACAAAAAAATAAAAGAAGCCAAATTATATGCAAACTGAATTTACTGGGGTTTTGTTGTTGTTTTTTCTAAACGTGGCATTTTGATCTGATATTCTGACACAACAACAAGAGCAGTCATTTTTATCAATTTTGTTCAACAGGAACTTCTTTTGCTAAGCATGGACTTATTTTCTGGTGCATGTCTTTGCTGCTCATAGTGAAAAAGGGAAATTAATCTGTAATTAATGCTTGGGGGGTTAATTTCCTTTAAACTGATCTTTCTCATCTTAAACATTACATTCTGAAATTATACTCAATACATAAAAAGCTTGTGTGTTTTACTCTGTGTACAGGGCTTTCACTATGTTCATTCGCCCAAGTGGCCTTTTTCGGAAAATACTAAAATCAATACTACGAGTGGACTTTATAGATCTATTGGCTGAGCCCTGAAGGTCATGGGCAAAAATCAATTGCGTACACATATTTATACATATTCAAAGTGCGTGCTCATATTCCTCGCGAACGCGAAGGTCGCCATTTTGTTTCAAGTTGTTGACCTGCCCGTTCAATCCTATATTAAATCGACAATACACGATCACATGTGATGGAAAGTTGGAGAAGGAGACCGTTAAATATTTATTCAGAGAAAGATTTCTGAACGCCTCATCACTTTCTGGATTATGCCCTAAACTGCCATAAAAATAACAAAATCAGTCGGAATTCACAGTTAAAAATAACCATGCGAGTTAATACCCTTGATGAAACGTAAACATTCCCAGTCTTGACTTTTCTCAAAATGAAGTCCTTTTCACTTTATACTACGTTTAGAAGTACTTGTACTTGGCTCTACATGTTATTAGTTTAACAAAATACTCAATTTTCATATCAATTTTAAAACTATAAAACTAGAATGAACATAAAAGAGAAATTCAATCGATCGTGTGGTACATTCCCGGCGGGTGTAACTGAATTTGTACATTAATCTAGATCCTGAGAAAACGGTTAAATGTTGCAGTGTGATTGCGGCGATAGCCACGTCTACTTTACCGCGGACTTAAAAAGAATTTTTAATTGCCCTTAAAGATTTTTTGAATGCCCAAGATACACCAGAATAATGATTTAAACAGCATTCTCACTGCGAATACCCCAATCGATTTATCGCCCTTTAAAATATGTTTAAATGTTAACTTTTTGAACGTCAGTTAAGGAGCCACGATAGTGTATTGGGTAAGACAATTTCTTCTCACCCGAACACGCGGGGTTCGATTCTGCCGCCAGGACTTTTTTTTTTTTTTAACCGGAAACTTTATACTAACAAATACAGAACACATTTTAATGATTAGATTTTTTTAAAGTGTACAACAAGTGAGTCTTGAAGGCCTTGCAAATCTTTCTCTTTCGTTTTAGACCCTTTTTTTTTTCATCTGCTGATCTGTCTCTTTATCTAGATTACGTTCGTGTTCCTTTTTGAGTTCCGGAACCTTTGGACTTTTTCGTTTTGTTTTTCTACGTAATTCTTACTTCTGTTTGTCCTTTTTCTGCCTTGCCTTGAGTGGTTGACGTCACAATAGTCCGCGTGAATTGCGTACGTGTCGTTGTAACTGCAATCGGAGATTAGAAAAGAGAGATAAACCACTTGCAGAAATTGCTGAAGCCAGGCAGCCTGCGCCGCGGCACGCATTCATTATTCATAAGCTGCCTTTGCCCCGCCCAAACGAAAGGAAAGCGTCAGTGGAACGCAGTCTCCTGAGTGATTTTATAATTTGGATTACACCTTTTTTCCCTTTTCTGTTTGCTTCATCCCACGCAGATGTCAAACTCAATTTTGTTGTGAATAACATTCCTAAATATTTATATGTATTGGTTACTTTTATTCCCCTATCACCACAGCACCATTTTTCATGAGTCGAAAGATGACCTCCATTGCGGAAAACTATAATATTGGTCTTAACGAGATTCACTGTTTGTTGTAGTCTGTCTGTTTCTTGCTTAAGGGCATTTAAGTGATTTTGTAACCCTATGGGTGTGTCAGACAAGAGAACAACATCATCAGCAAATAGCATTAAGAGCAAATCTGTTGCGCCAGGTATCATTTGTATTCCATGTCTCCCCTTCTTTGATAACTCCACTGCCAATTCACCAATGAAAAAGGAAAACAGCTGTGTGCTTGGCATACAACCTTGTTTAACCCCTCTTGGACACTGAAAAAAGTCTGAATAAATACCTTTGTCATGAACACATACAAGTACAGAATCGTAGATGCTTTTAACAGCCATGTAAAACTCCCGAGACAGAGAGACAGAGACAGAGACTTCGAGAGAGAGATAGAGCACAATACAACGGTCTGCTCGGGCAACATGAAGCGTTCGTATATATATGAATTATATATATGATTATGTACATATAGATAGATTTAGATTTACATACTGATAGATCTATATGAAATTATGTATGTATGTTTCATGTATGTATGTATAGACAGATGTTAGAAGAGAGACAGAGCTGAATATGTGTTTTATGTTTTGATTTTTTTTGTTTTTTGTTTTTTTGTTGTTTTTTTTTAAGAAATGGTGATGTAAACCAGAAAGTGTGAAGAAAAAGTAGCGTTACGAAAACGCAGTTCAATAATTTATAACTGTCTCTCTCATGTGCAACATTGCGCTGGGGGGAGGTGGGGGCGGGGGTGGGGGTAGTTGGTGGTGGGGGCAGCTGCTTTATTTTCTTTTTATATTATCTACATTCAAGCAGATGCAAACATGCTAAAAACCAAAGCAAAAATGAATCGGTTTTCATTGAATACAGCGAATCTTACTACACGTGCGAAATTCCAGGCGTAACTTAACTTTCGCTTTACTGCTGCGGAACCGTCGAACCGACCAGTTTCCTTCGGGTGGGGAAGGAGAGGGTGATTTACCGCCACCCTTCCGCACTGCGTGTGTGCCCCAAAACGGCTTCAGCACTGTTATAGACAGTAAGAAGGGGCCTGCCGCGAGTGGTTTATCTCTCTTTTCTAATCTCCGCTGCAATTTGGGTGTGATTGGGTTCGTCCCAAAAAAAGATTTGAATCCAAAATCCGTTTATGCTTTACAATTTTTTGAAAGCAGGCAGGAGAGTGTGGTTTGAAATTGGGGAAATTCAACACACAAACACACACACACATACACACACACAAAGGGAAAGATTAGTACAATATGATCTAACCACAATATTTTCTGTTTTTGTCACCAATTTCATTGTTTTATTTGTTGTTTGCATTTCAGTTTTTGGTGAATAATACCAGTGTTATTACTCATCTATACTCCAACAGGGGTCAAAGGATTAAAACATTCTTGATTCGTATCTTTAATCATTTCATGAGTTCATTTGCTTATATATCTATTCACCTCGGTTTGGCGTGGGGGTGGGGGGGTAACATACTGTTGTCAGGTTAAGGTCATATGTAGGTGTCGAAGGACTCTGCCTCCAATAATCCGGCCCAGGAGTGATGGTGTCAGGGCTGTTGTCGAGATCTAACAATTACTGCCTGTCTCTGTGGTACGTCATCCCATCCGTAACCTCTGGGAGGGTCCTCGTCAGCAGACAGGTGAGTCCGACTGTTCAAATCTTTGTGTGTGTGTGTGTGTGTGTGTGTGTGTGTGTGTCTTTCTGTCTTACAATATGTAATCCGTGTCTCTCCAGTGTTACACATGAACTAGCAAAACACTGTGTCTGTATTAATGATGAAGAGCGAGGAGGATGGCGATGATGATATGATGATGATGACTATGCTGCTATGGGGGTCCATTTAGGTTTTGGGGCCTCGTAACAAGGCTGTACTCTACGCTTCCTGTCATAATGGTATCCCGCCGTCAACGCCGAATTTTGTACGGCACTTAAAGCTTGGACCCGGGACCAGGCTGCTTCCAATTCAGTAGTTGGGCAACCATCCCCAACCTGACGGGTCCCCGGGTGGCGGATAGGGGGAACGGCCCTCAGATATGGGGGTTAGCTGCGATGTAAGTCGGGCTTGCCTGGCCGAATAAGCAGTCCCGGACCAACTGGCGATGTTCCTACCAGGACGGGGTTGGTCAACAGGTGGCACTATTGTCCTCACTGAAATATTCCATGTGTCCTATGACAGGTTCATCATGCGGTCAAGAGGCGCGTTATAACCTCTAGCCCCGGGGTGGGACCATCGGAGAAACAATCGCCCCTGTGCTCACAGGGCAGGACGTGTGGGCCATGAACTAAGGTGAGGCACCCCGAAAGAAAACTCCAGCTGAAGACGGCGGTATCCGGCCACTGGCGCAATTAAAACCACGATACCACGCATCCACGCTTCCATGATGATGCAGTCCACAGAATCTCGATGTGGCGCTCGACCTTCGGAGACCCGCCGGGGAGGCCGGGAGTTGGGCCCAATGCCTCAAAGGGGCCCACCCCAAGCAACCGGTGGTTGGACAAAGAAATTCCGCATGCCCATGCGACGAAGAAGGAGACCTCATCCTCCTGCTGGGGCCAAGCAAACAGTACCACCCAGAACACTCAACATTCTCCAGTGAAGTGCAGAAGGGGTGCATAAGAAGAAACTTGGCCTGGCAGAAAGGATGCACCAAGAAAATACTGACATTGCATGAGTCCAAGACACACATTTGACCGTAAACCATCGCTTTCAAGTGAGGGGTTACGAGACCATCAGGTTGGACCGTGAGGAAAGAAACAAAGGAGGGGTGCTTGTCTTGGTGCGGAATTCCATCGCTGCACAAGAACTCAAGATCAACACCAATCAACAGGCAGAGATCCAAGGGGTTGATATAGTCTTTAAAGAACACAACATCAGGATCTACAATGTCTATTGCCCTCAAGATCGTGATCTTTCCTTCACATACATGAACATCCCCGACAACAACTGTGGGGTGGTGGGAGATTTCAACAGTCACTCAGAGAGATGGAACTATGAGGAGACTGACAGGAGAGGCGAAGAAGCTGAGGATTGGGAGATTGACACACTTCTTCACCAAAGCCACACCAAAAATGAAGAAGTGACTTTGCAAAATAAGCACAGGTTGAGACTGATAACGTAAAAGATACTCAAACATTCCCCACGAAACGATACGAAAAAAAGAAGACGATAATGACAAAAGATGAGAAAAAAATTGTAAAGAATTTTTTTGTTCTTTAATTAAAAACAAACGAAAGGCATCGTATTTATTTGGACCCAACCCTTTTCTAAAACATAAAATCTATTCAGTTATGACAGAGACTATCATAGGGAAATACAGGCCTGCAAAACTCTCCAGATATGTAAAGGTTCACAGTCAGAGCATTTTGGTTCTACAAAACGCCCGTGCGAGAAAGGCTGACCATAAGCCCCACACCTACAGGCTTCGTCAGGGCATAGAGATCGTTACGGCTCAGAGCTGACACACCTGGTGCATGTTATGACTGTGTGGAAGCAGTCTTTAAGAGCTTTGTTTCGAACATTATGGATTTCGTATAATTATTTTTGTTTTCCACCAAAACACCATCAGCAAGAACAGGTGGGATGGATTAAAGGTAGATTCTACAACAGGTGGGATGGATTAAAGGTAGATTCTGTGATCAAAACACCATCGGCAAGAATAGGTGGGATGGATTAAAGGTAGATTCTACAACAGGTGGGGTGGATTAAAGGTAAATTCTACAACAGGTGGGATGGATTAAAGGTAGATTTTGTGACGCGGCATAGAGTACAAGGTGCATTGGTTTTGGGAACACTAAAAACAAAATAATTTAATGTGATGGTGAAGCAATCAACTGACATGGTCTCACAAGGTTATATCCATAAACAATTTTGTATACTCCTTTACCCAGTTAAGGAAAGAAAAAAAAAAAAACCTGTCCAACGCCGCTCCTATCAACAGTGGGGTAAAAAAAAAAATTAATCAGTTTTGCTAAAAATAATATTCATTTTACAAAATCAACCAAGTAGGTAAAATCATTGAACGTGGACCCTGTAGTAAAAGAAATCAGACAAACGAAGACTTTTTTTTGGAAGATTGTCTGACATTAACCTTCGACATGAAATCGGGGTGAATGTAAATCAATACCCAAAAAACAGACGGAGTAAAAGAAAACGGAAATCAATTTCCTGTCGTATCTTGCGCAGAATCTTTAAGAAAGCAAAGCGCTGTTATTTTTGATAGATTACATGGTCAGCCTACAGTTTGATCCTATGAGTTGGGATTTTTATTGCCGCAGTGATGTGAAGATGCACCAGCCACTTCAAAACATCTGAAATATAAAACCGTGGTAGATTTGGACATAACCATTTCAACTCTCGTGTTTTACGAAAAAAACGAATGTAATAATAATAATAATAATAATAATAATAATAATAATGGTATTTATATAGCGCTGGATCTTGTGCAGAGACAAATCAAAGCGCTTTCGCACCAGTCATTCACACGCATGCATAACTCTGATACTTCTCCCGAAACCTGGAGGGGGTCAGGCTGGTGTTCTCCTGACCCACTCCCGGGAGGGTCACTACCTTGTCGTGGTCGGGAGGCTTAGTGGCCAGTGATCGAGCGAGCTATGTCGGCGGGGGCATCAGTGCTTCTTGGGGTTTGGTGCTCTGGTCCCAGGTCTTAATTGACAGCCTACATAGCCATCGTAGCTGTTAGGGCTGAATAAGTGGTGGTTTTGTACTGATGCCCCTGATAGGGCTTCCCATGCCGAACAGGTCGTGAGTGAGGCCCAAACTAAACGTGACCCACTGTCCCTTTCGCTATTCTTTGTTCTTTTTACCGCCTCTTTTCTGTCCTCAGCTCCCCATCAAGCCTTCTTTTCCACATTCTTTTTTTCTCTGCGGCCTTCTTTAGGCCCGCCGTGTTTGCCGTGCGGCGCGACCTGTGATGGAGGGGAATGAGATCCTGGGGATTGAGAGAGCACGCTGCTCTCAACACATCCCTTTGGCTCGGACCTCTCCTAAGACAGGCGGCACACATTGGCCCGTGTGTGTCAATCGGCTACCCCTTCGTGGGGCTGGGTCAAGACTGGCAGTTTAGTGGCTGACGAAATGAAATGAAATTATGGTGCTTAGAGCCTCGCCGACCACTAAGGCCATCTCAAGGCTATCGCCGCGTCAATTACTACTACAAGGCTAAAAAAACAACCAATTAAAATGAGTCACCACTTCAAACTTTCCACTCCAAAGTTTAAAAAAAAACTTCCATAGTTTAAAACCTTCAAATCTGGTTAAAAAGGTTCACTTCTTTTAAGAAGTCCATCAGCGCCCACGGAGGGACATCACGAAACAAAGTCTTCAAAGAAACCGCCGTGTAATGTCTGCGTCTAACGTCATGCAGATCCCAACAGTCAAGGAGCACGTGTTTCACGGTGAGAGGCTCGTCACAGGGAACGCATCGAGGGGCCTCCTCCCCCTTCAACAAGTAAGAATGAGTAAAAAAAGTGTGCCCCGTACGCAGTCTGCACAGCACAGATTCCTCCTTTCTGTTCTTCACCCCCGAAGGGAGGGTCTCCCCCAGGTCCGGACGGATCTGGAAGAGCTTGTTGTCTATCTGGGTGTTCCATTTCTCTTGCCAAAGATCTTTAACGTAAGTATTGACCTTCCGCTTCATGTCTAGTGGCTGACGAAGGTAACCCCCGTAGTGCTCGGCTCTCTGTCCCTGGGAGCTGGGCATGATCGGGGGGGAGCACGTTGGAGCTGGGCTGCTGGTTGTATATCCCTCCCGAAACCTGGAAGGGGTCAAGCTGGTGTTCCCTTGACCCTGGCCCCTAAGTTGGACCCCATGGTGGGTGGGTAAGGGAGGGATGAATTCACATTTTTCTTTCAACATGAATCCTAAACAAATACACCCCCCCAAACTCGGAAAAAGACGACGACAGGGAACGGACGACTCAGACTCTGAGTCGGAGGTCGTTGAGACCTCTGGTTTTTGGCCATCGTGGCTAGTGATGGAGGGCGCTGATGACGACAAGCCCTTGTCGGCTCTCAGCCCCTTCGCTGTCCAGAAGGGCTTCCAGTGCCTGGCAGGATCGCTCAGATCCATCAAGAGGCTGAGGAGCGGAGCGTTTTTAGTACAGACAGAATCCAAAAGACAGACACAGCTCCTTCTCAAGGCGACCACTTTCGTGGATAGGGCAGTGAAGATTTCCCCTCACAAAGGTCTCAACTGCTCAAAGGGAGTCATCAGATGCCCGGAGTTGAAAGGTGTGTCTGAGGCCGAGATCAAGAGCGAACTGTCCTCTCAGGGAGTGACCGATGTGTACAGGGTGACGGTGAGGAAGGGGTCGGACAGAGTCCCGACCAACACTTTCTTCCTCACCTTCTGCTGCCCGGATGTCCCCAAGGACATTCGGGTCGGATACCTGCTAGTTAATGTCAGCCTGTACGTACCGTCCCCTCTGAGATGCTTTAAGTGTCAGAAATTCGGACACGTGAGAGACAGATGTAAGGAGGAAGAGGCGTGTGGCACCTGTTCGAAGGCGGCGCACCAGGGCGATTGCGTCAGTGCAGCCCTGTGTGCGAACTGCGGAGGTGGCCACCCGTCCTCATCGAAGGACTGCCCCGCCTAGAAGAAAGAAAAACAAATCCAGAAAGTCAAGACAGAACAGAAAATTTCCTTCTTTGAGGCAAGGAAACAGGTGGAGGCCGCGTCGCCTAAGGCGTCGTATGCCTCTGTCGTCAGATCCAGGACGGTGGACGTCGCGGTCCAGACGACGTCCACAGGAACGCAGACGGACGACTTAACTGCCTCGTCGGAACCGTTGGCCTTGGGTGGAGGCGCTGTGTCCACCCCTTCCCATCCTGCGCGGCAGTCCTCAGGGGCTGCTGGGCGGGAGAGAAAAGCCTCGGGCGGAGGCACGTTGTCCGCCTCCCGCCCCACACCACCCCCCGGCCCCCCTCGCCCCGCCTCTCGTCTGCCTGGCCCTCGGGCTGGCGGAAGTGGCCGGAAGCCCCCCTTACCTCCAAAACTCAAGGAGGGGAGGGTTGCGGCCATGGCGGGATCGGGAGGGGCCGAGGTGGTGGATATTCCGACCCGGTCGGAACCCGAAAAATTTATGTCAAAAAACAAATACTCCATCCTGGCGGACCTTGAGCCACCGCAAGTGGAGGAGCAGGGGGTAGCGATGGAATAGGCTGCTGCTTTATTATTTTATTTTTAAAAAACCTTTTTAATGGCAGTGATCCACTGGAATATCCGGGGATTCTATGCCAACTTCCAGGAACTCCAGCTGCTTTGTCGTGCTTTGAAACCTTCAGTGCTGGCACTGCAGGAGACTCTGCAAAGAGATGGCAAGGTTTTATCTCTCTCTGGTTTTAACTCCGTTTTTAAACCCGCTCAACCGAAGCAAGAGGGGTTGACGGGAGGTGTCGCTCTTTTTATTCGAAAGTCCCTTTTATACAGTACAGTTCTTTTAAGCACCCCTTTACAGGCGGTGGCAGTCAGAGTCACGCTCGAGAAAACCATCACTGTCTGCTCTCTCTACCTTCCCCCTTCCGTCCGTGTTCTGAGGCAGGACCTCATGAACCTGGTCGACCAGCTCCCACGTCCGTTTTTACTGTTGGGCGACTTCAACGGACACTCCCCGCTCTGGGGAAGTGAGATGACATCAGCCCGAGGTCTTCTCTTAGAAAACCTTCTCTCTGACATGGACTTGTGCTGTCTTAACGACAAGTCTCCCACTTACCTGCATCTGTCCTCTGGAAAGCTCTCGTGTTTAGATCTGTCGGTCTGCGATCCATCGTTGGTCCTGGACTACGAGTGGAAAGTGCACGACGATCTGCACGGGAGTGACCACTTTCCTGTCGTCCTCCGCCCCACAGATGGAGAAGGTGACTCTGCCTGACCGCCTGTACTACGACAAAGCAGACTGGAGTTTTTTTACCACCAAGATAAGAGCGGAGCTGCAGGAAGAAACAGTATTGAAAAGCAAGGACCCTGCTGACGCTCTGACTCGGATCGTTTTAGATTGCGCCAAAGCAGCAGTCCCATCGTCTACCTCCAAGCCTCAGGTCCCTAGAACGCCCTGGTTCAACGCGGAATGTCGGGAGGCCCGCAAGTCTCGGAAGACAGCGCAGCGACGCGTCTTTCGGAGACCGGAGTCCGATAGCGTTCGAACCCATCAACAGCTGAGGGCGAAAGCCAGGTATGTTTTTAAAAAGAGCCAGAGGAAGTCTTGGAGAGATTTCTGCTCTTCCTTAACCTCCAACACACCCAAGAAGAAAGTGTGGAGGGTTTTAAAAAGAATTAAGGGCAAAAACGCATGCCCGACCTTCCACCATCTTAAACTTTCAGACGCTCTGGTCACAGAGAAGAAAGCAGTTGCCAATTTGCTTGCCTCCACAATAGAACAGAACTCGAGATCTGCTAACAAATCTGCTCGCTTTCTTAAAACCAAAAACCTGTCAGAAAAAACACCATGTAACTTCTTTTCCGACAACACAGAGAATTACAACCTTCCTTTCACAATGAACGAACTTAAATCTGCCCTTCAGACCTGTACGGATTCCTGTCCAGGAATGGACGAAGTCCATTATAAACTCCTAAAGCACCTTCCCCAAACCTGTCTGGACACCCTGCTTAAAGTTTATAACCACATCTGGGTCACAGGCTTCTTTCCACCCTCCTGGCGGAAAGCCCTCATAATCCCGCTGCCGAAACCGGGAAAAGACCCCTCGAACCCCTCCAACTACCGCCCAATTGCACTGACCAGCTGCGTCTGGAAACTGATGGAGAAGATGGTCAACGGTAGACTGATGTGGAAACTAGAGACCGACGGCCTTCTGGCGAAGGAACAGTGCGGTTTCCGCAAGCATCGCTCTACCGTTGACCATCTGGTTCGTCTGGAAACCACGATAAGAAATGCTTTCGTCAACAAACAACATGTGGTGGCCATATTTTTTGACCTGGAGAAAGCTTACGATACCACGTGGAAATTTGGTATTCTTTCCGACTTGCACAAGCTCGGCTTCCGAGGACACCTGCCTCAGTTTATCCACAATTTTTTACAAGACAGACAATTCCAGGTGAGAGTCGGCACCACCCTGTCCGACATTCACGAGCAGGAGCTGGATGTCCCGCAGGGGAGCATCCTGTCGCCGGCTCTGTTCAGCATCAAAATTAATGACATCGTTCAATCCGTTCAGAAAGGATCGGACAGCTCGCTGTTCGTGGATGATTTTGCTTTATATGCAACCGGCAGCACGTACGCCAGCATCCAGCGACGGCTTCAGCTCTGCGTCAACAAAATCCAGTGTTGGGCAGAGGAGAATGGCTTCACATTCTCGTCCTCCAAAACTGAATGAATCCATTTTCATAATTTTCGCCAATTCTATCAGGACCCTGAAATCCGTCTGGGAACATCCACCATCCCGGCGGTCAAAGAAGCCAGATTTCTAGGGGTCGTCTTCGATCAGAAGCTGAATTTTCTCAGCCACATTAAACAGCTGAAAATATCTTGCCTAAAAGCCCTGAACATCATCCGAGTTGTGGCACACACGAACTGGGGTGCTGATAAGAGGACTCTCTTGCACCTCTACAGAGCCCTGGTCCGGTCCAAACTGGATTATGGAAGTGTTGTATATGGCTCGGCCAGACCGTCCTACCTGAAACTGTTGGACCCTGTACACCACCAAGGGCTCCGTCTCAGCTTAGGTGCTTTCCGCACCACCCCTGTGCACAGCCTGTACGCAGAGGCGGGAGAACCGCCTCTTTCCAACCGCAGACTGAAGCTGACCCTGAACTATTATTTGAAATTGTTTTCGGAACCTACAAACCCTGCTTACGACGCTGTATTCAACAACCCGTTCGATAAGAAATTTACAGACAACCCAAACTGCATACCTCCTCTCGGACTCCACATTCAGCCGCACTTGGAAAATGCCGATCTGGATGTCGGTGGCATCTCAGATTTCTCTAAGTTCCCTGACAGCCCCCCGTGGACCTTTACAACACCTGAGGTCCAATTCGATCTGGCCTCGTACCGTAAGGACACCACCAGTTCTCTGGCCTACAGAACCTACTTTTCGGAACTGTGCCACAAATTCCCCACCTTTCAAGGCATCTTCACTGACGGTTCCAAGTCAGAGGACGGAGTCGCCGCATCTGCGTTCTGTCCCGCCTTTCCTGACCGGCCCTCAACGGAACACATCCTGTCTGACAGCTCGGTATACACCGCGGAACTGACCGCACTGGTCCTGGGGTTAAAAATGGTTCTCTCTTCCAAACAGAAGAGATTCATGATCTTTTCCGACTCCTTATCAGCCCTGGAGGCGATCGCCTGCAGGAATATCACTCATCCCAAACTGCTGGAATTTTATGAAACTTTTACTCTCGCAACAAAGAAAGGATACGAGGTTGTGTTGGCCTGGGTTCCCGGACATGTTGGCATTCGTGGTAACGAAAGGGCGGACCTGCTGGCCAGGAACGCTGTAAAGAAAGAATTGTCCAGACCCTTGGTACCCTATACAGACATGAAGCGGAAGGTCAATACTTACGTTAAGGATCTTTGGCAAGAGAAGTGGAACACCCAGACGGACAACAAGCTCTTCCAGATCCGTCCGGACCTAAAAGAGACCCTCCCTTCGGGGGTGAAGAACAGAAAGGAGGAATCTGTGCTGTGCAGACTGCTTCCCTGTGACGAGCCTCTCACCGTGAAACACGTGCTCCTTGACTGTTGGGATCTGCATGACGTTAGACGCAGACATTACACGGCGGTTTCTTTGAAGACTTTGTTTCGTGATGTCCCTCCGTGGGCGCTGATGGACTTCTTAGAAGAAGTGAACCTTTTTAACCAGATTTGAAGGTTTTAAACTATGAAAGTTTTTTTTTAACTTTGGAGTGGAAAGTTTGAAGTGGTGACACGTTTTAATTGGTTGTTTTTTTTAGCCTTGTAGTAGTAATTGACGCGGTGATAGCCTTGAGATGGCCTTAGTGGTCGGCGAGGCTCTAAGCACCATAATTTCATTTCATTTCAACTCTGATACTGCAGAAACTAAAGACAAGGAAGGGCAGGCAAGGGAGGCTATTTTGGGAAGAGGTGGGTTTTAAGGCCAGACTTGAAAGAGCTGCCCATCCCTCTCCATGCTAGACTGGTCTAGCTGCGGCTTTCCTTGATTGGAGAGGCCGAGATCTAGTTTTGATATAGCGCCATTTGCTCACTCCCGTGCCGCGTCGGTTGAAACAACCTGAACCGTGTCCCCCTGAGGAAACACCCACATTAACGTGGCGAGAAGGTGCGACTACGGTATTCACCCTTTCTTAATAGAAGGAAGGGATCTTCGCAGGAGAGGGATGGGCTCCGCCATGCTTTTCTGCCCAAGACTCACCGCATGAATGACGACCACTACTCAACCCATACCGGCTCGGTCGTCACCCGGGTCAACAAGGACCGCGCCTTCCATTGCAAACCAGGGTGGAGGTGACAAATGTGCTACTGGTGGACCACACAACAACAAGCTCCGGGCCAGGAACAACATCTCTATTGGCACGTGGAATGTCAGAACACTAAGGACGCCAGGAAAATTGGAAGAACTGACACATGCAATGAACAAATATCGCTGGCACATCCTAGGACTCTGTGAAACACTATGGAAAAACATCGGTGAAATACCCACACTTGAAGGCCACAGACTATTTTACAGTGGTAGAGAGGACAAACACGAACATGGAGTAGGGTTCCTGATCCACAAAGACATTGTTAACACTGTCATGGGCTGCCGACCAATATCCAGCAGGCTCACTACCATCCGCCTGAGGGCATCCCCATTCAACATCACCATCATACAAGCATATGCTCCAACATCTGATCACAGCAATGATGAAGTTGAGGAGTTCTACGAACAACTACAAGAAACCCTTGATCAGACACCAAAGAAAGACATCATAGTAGTACAAGGTGACTGGAACGCCAAGATCGGAGAAGACTCCTACAACACCTGGAAGGGCACATGTGGACGATATGGTAACAACGCTACAAATGAAAGAGGTTTGAGACTCCTGGAATTTGCCTGCTTCAACAACCTGAAGATAACACATTTGGACCACACAAAGCATCCAGAAGATGGACATGGCACAGCCCTGGAGGAGATCACCACAACCAAATAGACTACATCATGGTAAAGAAGCGTTTCCAGTCTAGCGTGAACATTGCCAAGACAAGAAGTTTCCCAGGAGCTGACATTGCAAGTGACCACGACTTGGTAATGATGACCTTCAAACTCCAACTGAAGAAAACAAGGAAACAAAGCTTCTCAAGACTGAAGTTCGACCTGGAAAAATTGAAAGATCCTGAAGTACAAGAGGCATTCCAAGCCATGATTGGTGGGAAATTCGCGCCACTCATCACTCTCGATGCAGATGACGCCGACCTGGATACACTCGTAAGCGACTTCAACGCAGCTGTAACTGAAACAGCCCAAACAACTCTTGGAAAACAACGCATCAAAAAGAAGCCCTGGGTCACGGACGACATCCTACAGCTGTGTGACGAACGTAGAGACCTGAAAAAGAAAAAGAATGAAGAAGAAGGGGCAAAACAGTACAAAGCAGTTAACACCGAAATCAAGAGAAGCATGAAGAAGGCAAGGGAGAATTGGATTGAAGGAAAATGCCAGGACATAGAGGAAAACCTGACAAGAAACAACAGCAAGAAAGCCTACCAAGTTGTGAAAGAACTTACCAACACAAGGCAAGGTAGAACTATGTCCAACATCCAGACCAAGGATGGAAAATGTCTAACAGAAGAACAAGACATCCTAAAGCGATGGACAGAATACTGCTCAGAGCTATACAGCATACAGACCACAGGTGATCCAGCAATACTGAATGTTCCACCAGCCAATGATAACAGTAATCACCCCATACTCCGTGAAGAAATAAAGGCAGCTGCAATAGCATCGCTGAAAAAAGGGAAATCGGCAGGAGTGGACAACATCCCATCAGAACTGGTCCAAGCAGGGGGTGAAGTTATGATAGATGTGCTACTGAAAATCTGCAACAAGATCTGGCAAACAGGGGAATGGCCCACACCGTGGACACAATCACTGATCATCACCCTCCCCAAAAAGGGCAATCTCCAGCAGTGTCAAAACTACCGCACCATCAGCCTGATTAGTCATCCCAGCAAAGTCATGTTGAAGATCCTGCTTAACAGACTGAAACCACAAGGAGAAAACATCATTGCTGAAGAACAGGCAGGTTTCAGACCAGGAAGGAGCACAACTGAACAAATCTTCAACTTGAGGTTGCTATGTGAGAGGTACCATCAACACCAACAAGACCTCTACCACGTCTTCATTGATTCTAAGAAGGCATTTGACAGGGTCTAGCATGCAGCTTTGTGGGCTACCATGAATCTGTACAACATCAACGCCAACCTGATCAGACTGATACAGCACCTCTATGACAAAGCCACCAGCGCCGTCTACCTCAACAATAGCATCGGGGACTGGTTCAGAACCACAGTCGGAGTGAGACAAGGCTGTCTACTCTCCCCAACACTCTTCAACATCTTAGAAAGAATGACTGACGCACTGGAAGAGCATGTAGGAACAGTCAGCATAGGCGGCAGAACAATCACAAACCTACGTTTTGCCGACGACATTGATGGACTGGCTGGAAAAGAAGAAGAACTGGCAAGCCTGGTCAAACATCTAGACAAAGCTTCCACATCGTATGGAATGCAAATCAGTGCGGAGAAAACCAAACTGATGACACCAACGGCATCAGCATTGACATCAAAGTCAACGACGAAAAGCTTAAAACAGTCCACAGCTTCAAATATCTGGGAGCAATCGTGTCAGATGAAGGATCTAAACCAGAAGTACTCTCGAGAATTGCCCAAACAACAATGGCACTCAACAAGCTGAACACCATCTGGAACAACAAAAACATCGCTCTCAGCTCAAAAATCAGACTGATGCGTTCCCTGGTTATATCAATATTGCTCTACGCCTGCGAGACTTGGACCCTGACTGCAGACATCGAGAGAAGAATCCAAGCCATCGAGATGAGATGCTTTCGTAGACTACTTGGCATCTCCTACAGAGACCACATCACTAACACGGAAGTGAAGAACAGAATCAAGCAAAGTATTGGACCCTACGAAGACCTTCTGTCCATAGTGAAAAAACGCAAACTTAGGTGGTATGGACACATCTCCCGATCATCTGGTCTTCCCAAAACGTTCCTGCAAGGCACCGTACAAGGAGGCAGAAGGAGAGGACGGCAGAAGAGATGGGAAGACAACATCCGGGGGTGGACAGGCTTGACGCTCGGTGACGCCCTAAGGAAATCAGAAAACCGTGAAGAGTGGAGAGGGGTGGTGGCCAGGTCAGCAGCGGTGCCCCAACGGTCTGAACCCAGACTACGGGAGAGGTGAAGGTGAAGAAGGTTGAAAGAGCTGAGTGTGGAGACTTGACGAAGCGAAAAAGGAAGTTCATTCCAATTGCAAGGTCCAGAAACAGAGAAAGAACGGCGGCCAATAGTCGAGTGTTTGAATCTGGGTATGCGTAAACAGAGTGGATCCGAGGCCGATCGTAGTGAGCGAGATGGAGTGTAGAGGTGAAGGCAGCCGCAGAGATAGGAAGGTGCAGTTTTGTGAATGCATCTATAACATAGAGTGCTGATCTTGTACTTTATTCGGTGTGAGACAGGGAGCCAGTGGAGATGTTGCAAAAGAGGAGTGATGTGCTCAGATCTTTTCTTTCTGAGGACGAGTCGGGCAGCAGAGTTTCGTATGCGCTGAAGGGGCTGAATGGATGAAGCAGGCAGACCAGACAATAAAGAGTTACAGTAGTCAAGGCGAGAGAGAATGAGAGAAACGACAAGTCTAGATGTTGCGTCAGTGGATAGATATTTCCGGACGGCACTGATGCGTCGCAGTTGACAGTAGCAGGACTGACATGTCTGACTGATAAATTTTTGCATGGACAGTGTATTGTCAAGGACAACACCGAGGTTCCTGACTGACGTGGAAAGAGGGATGGATGTACTGCCAAGTTTGATTGTGTCAATTGTGATGGAAGACAGTTTTTGTTTAGTTCCTATGATCATTGCTTCAGTTTTGTCCGCGTTCAATTGTAACTTATTTCGAGTCATCCAGTTTTGAATGTCCAGGAAGCAGTTGGATGTTTCTTGCAAGAGCGACAACAATTTTTCAGGGGTATCACTCTTCTGGAGTTGAGTGTCATCAGCATAAGAATGATGACTGATATTATGGCGGTTGATAATTTCAGCGAGAGGAGCAGTGTACAGTGTGAAGAGCACTGGGCCTAAAACAGATCCCTGTGGGACTCCATGTTCGATTTTAACGGGTTCAGATTGGAAATGATCAACAGCGACAGACTGGAATCGATCAGTGAGATAAGATTTGAACCAGTTTAGAACAGTGCCGTTGATACCAAATGTAAAATGAAGACGGGAAAGAAGGATTGAATGGTCTATAGTATCAAAGGCGGCTGACAAGTCGAGGAGAGTGAGAAGGGAAATTTTTCCCGAGTCGGACGCTATCAGTAGATTGTTCAGAATGTGGAGGAGAGTGGTTTCGGTGCTATGGTCACCGTGATAGGCAGACTGAAATGGATGGATGAGATTGTTGAAACAAAGTTGGTTGTTAAGCTGCTTGAGGACAGCTTTTTCGAGGAGTTTGGACATGAATGGAAGATTAGAAACTGGTCGATAGTTTTTCAAAATGTTTGCGTCAAGGTTGGGTTTCTTCAGAAGAGGCCGGACGATTGCAGTTTTGAAAGTGGATGGAAACGTTCCAGTGAGAAGGGATGAGTTGACAATATTAGTGATTGTGGGGAGAAGATGTGAGACACATTGGGAAAAGACCGAGGCTGGTATAGGATCGAGCTCACAGGATTTTACTGTCATTTGTTTTAGGATTTCATGAACTTCTGTTTCAGTTATGCCCATACAGCCCACGACCAAACTGATGCACCCTGTGTTGTTTGCAATGAAAACCGCCACTGCCTTAATAGCAAACACAAGTCATGCTAGCATTTCTTACCTCGGACTTTAAAAACAGGCCTCGTTGCAGACGAAACAACCGTTTCCGAAGTTCAAACCGGGAGAAGCCAAAGTGTGACAGAACATCAAATCTTTGTTTTCAACGTCACAAAGTCCATGCAATTCTTCACCTTGATCTTTATATGACATGTTGACAGGCATCTACTTCTGGCATAAAACGTCAACAGTCGAAAAGGAGAGTGCAAACAGAGAGAGAGAGAGAGAGAGAGAGAGAGAGAGAGAGAGAAATGAATGAACAAAGAAACCAAAAAGACTCAATGTTGGTAGTACAACCGTCTCTGAGGCTGTCAGCGGAAAACAACTGCTCACCACTGCAAGACCAGACCATGACCACGTCAGTGAACAAGTTAAGTGTTCACCTCACTGTCACAGCACTGCGAGGAAAGTGACTGTTAGTCCCACGCTGTTTTGTTGTTGTTTTACAACCCCACGCTTTCTCTCACACACTTTCAGAGCTGAGCCTCGGTATCTCCATATTTCTCCTCTCCTTCCGTCTCTCCACTGGTTGCCTGTTTCTGATCAATACACCATAAGCTATCCACTGACTTTTTTTTTTCTTGCAGTCAAAGGGTCTGACCCAAAGTAGCTTTCTGAACTCCTCCCATTATTATCTATACTCTGAGTTCCCAACCCTGTTCTTCTTCTGATACTTGACTTCTCAGGATACCTCACGTCAGAAGTAAGACCTACCGACACATGATTTTTTCTTCTTCTTTTCCAATCACCAAAAACGTGGAACACACTCCCTGAAAACCTCCGACATTCTGACTCAAAACACTTCTTCCCTCAGCAGTAAGTTTCGTTGTGGCAGGTCCACTCCTTTGCTGTTGTGTGCTTGACAATGTGTGTCACTATATGTGGGGCATCGACGTGTTTACTGCATATGAATATTCTAAAGTAGATAATTAACTGGAATGAACATTAAAGAAAAACGGATCGAAGGGTTTCTTTCAGTTTCGTTCAGCCTGTTGTCAGACTGGTTTGTGCAGATCTATACATGTTGCAGTGTGCCTGAGGCAATGTCAACGTCTCCTTTACGGCCGAATTAAAATAATTTCTTAAATAATCGAGGTATGTCAAGAAAACATGATTTGAATGGTGTTATTACCTCAAATACAATTATATTTTATTGCGCTAAAAAGACCCATAGCATTAGACATTAGATTTGGTCGACCAGTGACGTCAGATGTGGCGTGGTGTTGGGGATCAGACTATACTTGTTTCTGAATAGATCATGCTTGGTTTGATCCCCGTAGCATGCCTGATGTTTGTTTGGTTCGTTGGGTTTTTTTGCTGTTGTTGTTGTTGGTTTGTTTGATGTTTGTTTGTTTTGTTTTGTTTTATGGTGGGTTTTTTTTTTATCATACCAAGCTTATCAATACAAAACCAATTTTAACGATTTTTTTTTTATCTCCCCCCCTCCCTTCCCCCACCCTCATATGATTCCTTTACTGGATCTAGCGTGTTTTACAAGTGAGTCTTGAAGGCCTTGCCTTTCTTGTTTTTGTTGTTGTTGTTGTTTTGTTTTTTGGTGTTTTTTTTAAGGATTAAAAGTTAAACCAATACTGATATTCCTTTTTATGGTTCCCCTTGTTTATGGAAAACGAAAGGATGTATTGTTCACTCTAGGCCCCACCACCCAATCAGATTTTAAGGACTGTGATGCAGTGTCCAGTTTTAAATCTTCATATTTACTATAAAGAGTGTAAAAAAAACAAAACAACTTTGTGCTTTTACCAATGCTGAAGTAATAGCAATGACCAAGAATGAAAATCGCGCGATCATCACCGTATGACAACAACAACAACAACAACAGAAAGCCAGCCAGCCAAACAAGAGAACAAAGACCCACAGAGAAAGAAACAAGACAAGACAATGCAGACGGACAAACACGCTCAAAACAAAAAAAATTAACTCATAAACCACGCGGCCGACCATTCGATTCTGCATCACCTCTGTTACGTTATGTCGCCCAAGATTAAACGACCTCTTCAGTTGCAACCACAACCACCACGACTCATTCGCGCCGCTCTCTCTTCGGCAGCCACCCCCCCCCCCCCCACCCCCCCCCCCTCCATTCGTCCCCTTCCCCCCTCCCCCAACCCCTCCACCTCACCTTCTCCACCCTGTTTCCCCTTTTGGCATCGTGGTGCCATACATCACCCCCCCCCACCCCCCCCCGGGCCACCACCACCCCCTTCACCCCTACCATCCTCACCTCCCCCCCCCCCCCCCACCCAAGCCCATTCAGTCTTTCCTTTTTCCCTCCTCTTCTTCACAACTGCTCCTCGAAAACATCCATCAAATCAGATCATGTGGCATGTTGTACAGTTGACCACCGAAATGGGCCTTTCCAGAGACACGAAAAAAAAAAAAAAAAAAAAAAAAAAAAAAACCCTGTCAGAAAAACAACACGGGAAAGAATCATCTTTCTGCAAGTGGCATATCACTCATACAATATAACTGGTCCGGAATAGATCAAGTCTTGGCGATCTCTCTGTCTCTGTGTTATGTCTTGTGCAATGTGTGAGTTTGAGTGTGTGTGTGTGTGTGTGTGTGTGTGTGTGTGTGTGTGTGTGTGCGTGCGTGCAAGTTGTGTTTGTGTATGTGTGTGTGTGTGTGTGTGTGTGCGCGCGCGCGCGTGTGTGTGTGTGCTCAATATTTGTGTGTGTGTGTGCGCGCGCGTGTGTGTGTGTGTTCAATATGTGTGTGTGTGTGTGTGTGTGTGTATACTCAATATTTCTTCCCTCCCATTCTTCTGTTCTCTCATCACAAAATTTGGTAACAAAACTTCCGTAAACTGATACTTATTTGCCGTTATGACTGACTTTCTCCATTTGATGGACAGAAGAGGGTCGTGAACAAGTTAATGTACTCAATGTTTCTTTCCGTATTTCTTTGTTCAATTTATGTACATGGATGAAAGGTGTTACTTGGCAGGACCTAAGCTTTCGCCTTCCCTTTTCAAAATATACATATGTAATATACCCTGTACGTTTCCGTTTATCAGACGGAAAAAGCTGTAAACTGGTTAATGGCAGTGCAGTATATCATACTCTACATTCCTCCTCCCCCCCCCCCCCCCCCCTCTTACTGGCCTTCTTTACATCGTTCGAGAGGGGAAGAAATTTTGAGCGTATAGTACAATGTTAAGTGAACACATTTACAATTTTTCCGTCTTGGTACGAAACTGAATGGAAAGGACACAGGTGAAGAAATGTGGATATTGCCCACTTTTTGACTGTTGTAAAGGGGAGGTGGGGAGGTTGGGGGGGGGGGGATGCTGCTGCTGAAACTGGTTTTCGTGGATTCTTTCCGCAGTTTGGGTTGTTAGTCTGAATGAACAGAGGTGGTCAAAAAGAAAGGAAGCGTGGTAATTCTTGTTTCTTTTTTTTTTTCTTTTTGATTAAAAAAAACAAAACAAAAAAACTCCCAGATTAATCTGCCGACGGGGATGGACTTATTTATTTCGTTCCCCTCTCCCCTTCCCATAGGACCATCCTTCAGATGCCTCAAGAGTTAACCCTCAAAGTGCTGGATATAATAGAACATACATACAGACATCCTGCTTAAAACAAAGGGATTGTTTGCCTCCGCTACCTGCTTATCAGTAAGAATAAATAGGTAAACCTATACATTTTTGGAAAGTAGAGTGCATGAAAAATCAGATAAAAGTAAGAAAAAGGCTGTACCTTGTATGAAGTTGGAGATATTCCACAGGATATAATCAACAAATTTTGCACACTTATTTAAAAAAAAAAAAACACGTCTACCACAATATTTATAGGTATATTCACATCTTTTACGAGTGAAAATATCAAAACTGGCATTATACTGTATACAAAAGAATGTTCTGGCTGCAGAATATTGATATGAATATGACTGTAACGATGAAATTATAAGCATTGTGTTCTTTGAGACACGCCCACTGACGCCACGCGCGCGCACATCTACAATACTTTATGCAATCACAGGCAAAAACAGATATAAATGTTTCCTTTTTGCTCAATAATTAAGGGAGGAAGGGACAAAACCGAAAATGTTTCCCAGTTCACAGAAGAGCTCACCTTTGATTTCCAGCAACTCAACGGGTCTGCAGGATGCGTGAAATCTGGAACACTGCAGAAACAACCCTGCGCTGGTTACGTTCTTGGCGGTCGGGGATTCGAACTGCAACCACCCTGGAGAGATAATCCCCACAACGGAGACGGCTGTGGCTGTCAGGATGAGGACCGACCCAATCACGTACCCTGTATCTCGTCCTTCGAACATTGTCCTTTTCCCCTGCTAGATAGCTAGCTTGCAGGCGTTCGCTGTCGTATTAAATTTTGTTTGCTTTTGGCAAGATAGTCTTCCTTGCACAGGGTGCCAGGTCTGTCTGTTAACATGTGACGTTTTCAAAACTTCTTGAATAAATTCACTTAACAATTATGATGTGAACATCCTTTCCGTTTGGTGGATATGAAGAAAAAGTCGTAATTCTCCAAGTTCATTTCTTGACGCACTCAGCTGTGGAACTTTAATGTGTAGGTTCCACAACCAAAATCCGTGTACAGCTGCACAGTCCTGCTGTAAAAACAATTCAGTTTTGCTTTTGCCTCGAGAACGTAAGTTTGCACAGGGGGTACGCGGTTTGCTCGTGCAACACGGAGTTGTTTCACAGAAGGTGGGAGGTCGAACTCACACACTGTCGTACCCCTCCCCCACTTACACCACCCTTCCTCCTGTCTCTTTACCCATGTTGGCTCTGTCCAGCATTTGTATTTGTATTTGTATTTCTTTTTATCACAACAGATTTCTCTGTGTCAAATTCGGGTTGCTCTCCCCAGGGAGAGCGCGTCGCTACACTACAGCGCCACCCATTTTTTTTGTATTTTTTCCTGCATGCAGTTTTATTTGTTTTTCCTATCGATGTGGATTTTTCTACAGAATTTTGCCAGGAACAACCCTTTTGTTGCCGTGGGTTCTTTTACGTGCGCTAAGTGCATGCTAGCACACGTGACCTCGGTTTATCGTCTCATCCGAATGACTTGCGTCCAGACCACCACTCAAGGTCTAGTGGAGGGGGAGAAAATATCGGCGGCTGAGCCGTGATTCGAACCAGCGCGCTCAGATTCTCTCGCTTCCTAGGCGGACGCGTTACCTCTAGGCCATCACTCCACTCCAGCATTAGATGCACTTTCTATCAGAGATTTATATATTTTTTTAAAAGGAAAAAAAAAGCACAATAAAACCCTGCCCGAGCTAAATCTTGTTCAGCAAAATATTGGCAGTCAGAAGGAGGGTTTTTGTTGTTGTTATTGTTGTTTTTGTTTCTTTGTTTTTTTGTTGTTGAAATATCAAAAAAGCGGCGCAGCATTGTTCAGAGAAAACAGTCTGAATTTCACATCACACTGCAGGAATGAAAACGGTTTACTGCACACCACACAACTCAACGCTGTACTACACTGCAATACAGTGCACTCAAATAAACTTCCCTCCATTTTAGAACACCACACTGTACTGTATGCGCTGTAACAAAATACGATTATTACCAGCCGCCGTGGCCAAGTGGTCAGCGTCGCGGACTGACGGTTTGGAGGTTGCTAGTTTGACTTCTACTCAGAATTCAATGTGCTGTGGACTTTATGGGAAGACTAGAACCACATATAATTATCATCCACTTCACGGATGCGTCTTTTGGTATGTTGCCCAAATTTCCTGACCAGCACTGCAAGTCTTCGGCTTGGTTAACACCGGTGTAACAGGCCGAACTCTACCCCTGGCTAGTTTATACCCTGGGTATAAAGTAGCATACCCCCCCACCCCTCCAGAGTATAAATAAACCAGCCTGGGCCATGTCATACCCCTTTTGGCAGAAATACACCCCATGAGTACACACCTCTCCCAACGGGTCTATATCACATTTGTATCATTAATAATACTACATAATGATAGTAAATAATAATAACAATAATAATAATAAGAAGTTGAATGAATGAAAATTCAAATAGTGTTTTCCAACGCCCAGTGCGCTTTACAATGACTGTAAAAAAAAAAAAAAAAGTTACAACAAAGAAACAGTGTATAAACAATATACATATTTTTATTTCACCTTTTTTTCATTTGAACATCCATACTCATAGTTTATCTAACCTTGTCGAGCCCCCATGCAGCCATAATGATATACTTTCGGTGTTCTTTTTTTTTGGGGGGGGGGGTTAAGTTCTAGAATAGAGAATGCCTCGAACTTCTCTACATTTTTATTTCTTATCTGGAGAGGTCACTCCAGCTTCGCTAAGTCAGCGTTGACGTTTTTTTGTTTGTTTGTTTGAATCGTGCGTATATTTGTTTCAGGTTCAGTGACATCCTGTTCGATTTCAGTTCTTTTGATATTTAGGTTTTGCCTTCTATTAACTGCAAGGAGCTCTGCTGCTATTGACTGAGCGGTTATACTTAGTAGATTCCTCTGTTAGTTTGGAAACAATCTGACGTCTATCCCTCATTGTAAACACAGTTTTTTTGTGTTCTGCATTGCCACGAATATTTGGCTGATATAGCGTGGCCCTAAATTCAATGCATCAATGCCTTCGAAATATTCTAAAGCAGTTATCGCCCCTGAATCATTAGTCTTGTGGTGTGTGGTGTCGTCATCAAGCAGCTTCGAGTGGGTGGCAATAAATATGATTTTTAATAAAAACCGGTATAGTCTTCATTTACAATGTCCATTTGTGTTATTTTTTCCAATTTCATCTGTTTTAGGATAATTGTAGGTTGTTTTTTTTCGGATTGAGAATGAGACTATCCCATCTTCTGAACACCCAGTTATTGCTTTGACCAGTGGACAATTTTTTTTTTTTTTTTTTTCAAAATCGTCTGTAACACAAAACCGTTAAATCATCATTTCGGTGTGAATATGTTTGTGTGTGTGTGTATGTGTGTTGCATAAAACACAAGCCTTCCGATGCTTGTGTGTATGTGTGTGCCCGTGCAAGTGTATTATTATGTGTGTGTATGTGTGCGCGCGCGTGTGTGTATGACTCTGTGTGTGTGTGTGTATGTATGTATGTGTGTGTATACATGCACAAATTTGTGTGTGTGTGTGTGTGTGTGTGTGTGTGTAATTTCGCGCGCTCGCTCATGCAAGACACGAAGAGACATAGAGACAGACAAAGACAGATATAAAGTCAGATTGACAGACAGAGAGAGAGAGAGAGAGAGAGTGTCTGTGTTTGCGCATGTGTAAACAAACATATTCGCGAGCGTTCGCTCACTTGTACGCGAGCGTTTGCGCTGTGTGTGTGTGTGTGTGTGTGCGCGCGCGTGTGTGTGTGTGTGTAGCCTGCGTAACGTGCGCGTGTGTCTGTGCGTGCTCTTGCATATATGCACACACTTGTGTATGTGTACATATACATGCACACATGTACGTACGTGTGTTTTCGTATGTGCGCTTGTGTATGTGCGCGCGCTTGTGTGCTTGTATAAGTGTGTGTGTGTGTGTGTGTGAGTGTTCACGCGCACGCTCGCTCGTGCAAGACACGGAGAGATTGGGAGGGAGACAGACAGACAGACCGACAGACTGACTGACTGACTGACAGACAGAGACTGACAGACACATTCAGACAGACATCCAGAGAGAGTGAGGGAAAGATAGGTGGGGAGAGAGAGAGAGAGAGGGGAGCGGGGGGAGGGGGGGGGGGGGTTGTGAAGAAAAAGCGCACACAGACAGAAAAGTAGCGTTATAAGATATATCATTTTAGTTTGAAACAAAACATTTTTTTTTCTTTAGAAGTTTACAACATTCCAGACAAAGCATAAATTAATAATATAAAGAAAGAAGAAAGCAGGGTTTTCCAAACTCACTTGTGATACGCACTTTATCCACATAAAGAATACGAGTCATAAGGCGAGGGAAAAAACGAAAAAAGAGACAGAAAAAGTCGTTAAAAATATTTTCTGTATTAAACATTGTGGAGCTTTGGAGAAAAAAAAAGGAAAAAAAAAAAAAAAAAAGCAAGCCTTGTTTTGGGACTGAACCACGGGCGCTACGGTTGGAAGCAAGTAGATTTACTTGCAGCGCTTCAGCACATCAGGCTACTGGCAGCCAAAGTTAAAATCTAAACTTGTGTGTGTGTGTGTGTGTGTGTGTGTGTGTTATGGCTAAAAACCGATTACTGTACTCGAGGTGATACCACCGTTTAAACCATTATTTAAGTGTGTTTTTTTGTGTGTTTTTTTAAGTTCGCGGTAAAGGAGACGTTGCCAATGCCTCAGTCACACCGCAACATGTCGCCGTTTTCTCTAGATCTGTACACGAACTGGTGTACACAAGGATTAGGCGTATCGATACTGTGAGGTGCCTTCGATTTCATTTGTTTTTAACGTTCGTTTTTATTAATTCAGGATCTACCTTGAAATATTCATACGCAGTAAACATGCCGATGCTGTAGTTAGTGTCACTGTATGTGTTCCGTCCATAAATTTGTGTTTATTTTCTTTTAAACAAGAAAAAAAGCAGTATCATGGCGTCTTCAAACCCAAACATACGTTGCGGCAATTATAGAATTCTGGATCTGAATCCTGGAGTCTCAACGAAATAAACTGATCATTATCCGGATAGAAGGCTTAATCCGGAAGACTTAAAACTATTATTGGTATTACTGTAAAGATTTTTTTTCGCTATGTCTAATCCTAATTTGGTATTGGCAGACAAAGTATTTCCAGAGAAAATGAATTTGTTAACGTTTACCACACACACACACACGCACACACACACCCGGACACACTGACAACCGAACACCGGGTTTTAACATTGACTCACTTTGTTTACACAATTGAGTCAAAAATTCGGGTTGGGGGAGGGTGGTTGGTGGGGGAAAAAAACAAGACTTTTCTACTATGCCTTGTTTCCAGTTACCAAAACTTTTGTGAGGCTTCATTCGCCATTCATTCTCGAGAGGAAACTCTCTTCTCTGTCCTCTGAATCCATGTCGGTGTCACACACGTATTCTTCAGAGTAACGCATTTTTAGGATGGGTAGGTAGGGTGTCACTCACTGGAGAGAATCTGTTCAATGTGCGGGAGCAGTCAAATTCAAATCTCCGCTCTTCCTCTGACTGTTACCTTTTGAAACTTCCTCGTGTCAATTCAAGAACCTATGGTGAACGTTCTTTCTTCTTTGCTGCTCCTCACATCTGGAACAACCTTCCTCATCATATCCGTGCATCTGATTCTATTTCTGCTTTTCGCTCATCACTAATTTAAGACTCATCTTTTTAAAACCTATCTGTAAGTACTCTCAGCTTCCTTTTCTCCAGCACCACCCATGTCAGCTCACTTTGGATGTATGTGGAGTGGGAAAGGGAGAGTGTGAGTGGGGGGAGGATTTTTTGGAGAAAGAGTGGTCATGAACGTTTTATCTCACTTGTAATATTTTTCTTTCATGTAAAGCGCCCTGAGCTCTTAGAGAGAAAGGGCGCTATATAAATGTACATTATTATTATTATTATTATTATTATCAAAAGTTGACTGTATGCAACCTGATCTCCATCAGTCAGACAGCGTAACCGTGCAACACATTCTGCAGATGACACTGGACGCAACGAGCCAACTGCATCAGGAGTATGCTTTTGACACGTTCGACAATCAGTTTTCAGTTTCAGTAGCTCAAGGAGGCGTCACTGCGTTCGGACAAATCCATATACGCTACACCACATCTGCCAAGCAGATGCCTGACCAGCAGCGTAACCCAACGCGCTTAGTCAGGCCTTGAGAAAAAAAAAAGGTGAATAATGCAGTTTCAAAGACAGCACTGATGATCCTGTGGCCAAGTAAACAGTACAAAAACGAATCCTGTGCTTCCTGACGCGTGTTTCAGTTCATTCATTTTCTTGGTTCTTTCCTCGGTACTCTTGGAAATTTCACGAGAGGAACAGGCTGTGGTCGAGTATCTGCGCTTGGTGGCTCCGCTGAAGTCGTTGTGGCCGAAAAACGCTGAGCCCACAACAGTGTTGGAAGCTCTGGAGAGACTCTTCCGCTTTTTTTTCTGGGACATCGTTCGTTTATTGATTTATATAGTCTGTTCATCTATGGTGATGATATTAGACTGAATATTAATGATATTATTATCATTACCATTACCATTATTATCATTATGATTATTTCTATCATCATGATTATTAGCATTATTACTTAGAAATCATCATTTCTGAAAATCAAGGGCAGGGGAAGAACTATTCAAACTAAAAAGGGGGCGGTTGAGGTGGAGGGTTGCGGCTGAGGAAGGATTCTCAAACACTCATTGGGTGCAAAGGAATTTTTCGAGGAAGTAAGTGGGCATCTTTCTTTTTTTTCTTTTTTTTTTCTTTTTTTTTTTAAGTGGGGCCTCCAACCTCCTCTTTTTTCCCACTTTCTTTTCGTTTCTTTTTTTTTTCCTTTTTTTTTTTGGTGGGGCCTCCATCCACCTCTTTTTTCCCACATCTTTCTTTTTCTTCTTTCACAAACTCATATTTACCTTTCATGCACCACTTTCCCCTACACACCTTAACTAATCACTTTCATTCTTCCCCCTATCATCTGGCGCAGCAATTGCCCCAGTGTGTCTTGAGGCATGCATTTTAAGAATATTCGATGTCTGTGTACATTTGCCAGGGTTTTTTGATGTTCTAGTGTTCTGATGTATGCATTCTAAACATGTATGATAAGTGATTACATCTGTCTGGGTTTATTGTTGCCATAGTGTGAGCTGTTTGTTTGATATTGAAGCTTTTCTGTCATCCATCCTCTCTCTCTTCCTCCTCTATCTTAACCTAATACATAAAAAATAAATAAATAAATGAATAAAAGATCCGTCATCTGTATCATAACAATGGACCGACCCTATCTTCCCTTTTAATGTTTACATTTGCTTAAATACCAGTGGTTTTGTTGACCTAGTGCATGTATGTAACAGTGTATGCGGAGGTAGAAGTGGTAGGGCACATCCTTACCATTTTAACATCTCTCCCAGTCAAGTGGGTATCTTGAAGTCGAGAGAGAAACGAATTGCGAAACCTTTAAAAAAAATTTTTTTAAAACACTACGCAAAGAGTTTATTTACTGACTCTGCTACTTGCATGCAAAGTACATGAAAGAGGTTTTTGTTGGGAAGTATGGAGAGACAGAGATCGAGAAGGATGCCTTGAGAAAAAACATTTGCGATTATTTCTAAACTCTCGGCTAATTGTATTCGCCACACCCTTTCGTAACAGCATAAGAGGGGGATTGGTGGGAATTTAAAAAAAAAAGATATTGTCCGGATTGTACAAGCCACAACTGATTTTATATGAGACAGGTAATTATTATGGACAGAAAAACTGACCAAACAATGTAGAAAACATTGCGAACAATCTTCCAACTGATACAAGTAGGGCGTAAGGACAAGAATCATTACAGATGATGCTCTGTTTTCGAAATAAATAAACGTCGCTGTAAACTGCTGTAACGCGATACTTGAAAGTTGCAGGGTCAGAAGTGCCCAGTTACATTTTAGCAGGTTATAGTGGGAGGATGAGTAGTATAACATGAAGCCTTGCAAACCTAATTTTATCAAACTGTTCACTTCGCTAATAATAACAGGCCGTTTTTGTTGATTACAAGTTATCATGATGAAAAACAAAACAATGTATTTTTAAACCATACCCTCGAATACACAAACCGTCATTAATTCAAGCGATTTTTTTGGTTTTGGATGACAAATCAGATAAACGCTCGGGAAATATACATAACCCTTCCACTATGCACTGTTGAGCATACCACCCTGCATGCAATGAAGATAACATGAGAAGGCTTAGAGTACCGACCGCGTACTTTTGTCCTTCAATCATGCAAAAAAAACCCAAACAAACAACTAGTCAGGCTACAACACTACACTATGTGGCGTTGTTCCTCAAATGTGGATGTTGTAACACTCTGATGGTCTTGGGAGGATCCCTCGGCTTGGGCCGACACACTGTTAGTCTTCGAACTGCTAGTGTCCTCTGACGTGGAGTCGGTATCGGAACACGATTCTCCCTCTTCAGTCAGTTTGCCCAGGTCCTTTAAGGATAGTTTGGTGATGATGGCACATCCATAGGCGTCGCTGAGTATGTTGGTGACAGTTTGGAAGCGATCCCTGCCACAAAAAAAATCATTGAGCGCACGTACCCACACACACACACACACACACACACACAGAGATAGAGAGATATATATATATATTAAAATACATCGTCTCGACAGTCAATTAAAAAAAAAATATGAGAGGGCGGTTGTTGGCATGAGAGTGAGACAGACGAAGAGAGACAAACAGACAAATACTCATGGTCAGATAGTTCGTTCATGTTTATAAGGTTATCGTCCCTGAAAAAAAAGGCTAACACATGGGTAGTTAACTCTTGTCTCTTGTCTGAAACAAAAAGCACATCATATGAATATAGGGCAATATATGCTTGGTACCGTCTTCAGTCGATGCCATGAACAGATTGTATAATCATACACATGGAAATGAATGAACAACGTGGCCAGAAGATGAAATGATTAGCAAATAATAAAGAGTGGTAATTCTCTCCATTCACAAGGTACACAACTTCAAGTCAACGCTGCTAACGCTACGGATTCAGCTAGCACACAGGTGAATAAAAGGTACATTGGAACAAACCCAGTCACTTTTCAAACAACAACAACAAGAAAGGAAGCACCGGGCTTGTCATATAACCGATCACTTGACATGTCCACGCAACAGCAATGACAGAAGAAATGTGCAAACACAAACTGCCTCTTTATTCAAGACTAGCATAGCCTTTTAATCCTGAACAAGCTACACAGAATATACAGAAAAAACACATATTTGCCTGAATGGGTTTTTTTGTGTTTTTGTTTTTACTTGAAATGATAAACAATGATGCCAGGAGAACAAATGATTAACATAGTTTCAGTTTCAGTAGCTCAAGGAGGCGTCACTGCGTTCGGACAAATCCATATACGCTACATCACATTTGCCAAGCAGATGCCTGACCAGCAGCGTAACCCAACGCGCTTAGTCAGGCCTTAAGAAAAGAAAAAGGTGAATAAATAATAGATAAGCTTACATAAATAAATAAATAATAATTATGATATAAAAAGGTAGTAGTAATAATAATAATTAAAAAAATAAATAAATAAATAAATAAGACAACAATGATGATAAATAAGCAAATA
>NC_134901.1:20843433-20920933 GCF_041734735.1 Babylonia areolata
GGGGTGCAGGGTAAGGTGTGTGTCTTTTTTATTTATTTATTTTATTTATTTATTTATCTATTTATTTATTTATTCTTTTTTTTATAATTTTTTTTTTCTCAAGGCCTGACAAAGTGCGTTGGGTTACGCTGCTGGTCAGGCATCTGCTTGGCAGATGTGGTGTAGCGTATATGGATTTGTCACAACGCAGTGACGCCTCCTTGAGCTACTGAAACTGAAACTGAAACTCTGGCGTGGATTCCTGGTCAAGTACGGAACGAGGTCAGTGGGCTTGCCAAGAATGCTATAGATCAGGAACACTCTCGCGCCGCGATAACCCAAGAGTCCACGCCTGTGTGAATCACCTCTGGTAAGAGGAAAAGGAACTTGCAGGCTGACAACTTTGTTGGTCTCAGTTACATGCAGGTCATGGAGCACCAGGACTCTCTCTCTCTCTCTCTTTTTTTTTTTTTTTTTTTAAATGCTTCACATGCCTTCTTTATTGACCGGAAAAAAACCCTTTTTTTTCTTCCTTTTTTCACTTGTGTGTGTGTGTGTGTGTGTGTGTGTTGTGTGTGTGTGTGTGTGTGTGTTGTGTTGTGTTGTGTTGTGTTGTGTTGTGTTGTGTTGTGTGTGTGTGTGTGTGTGTGTGTGTGTGTGTGCGAGTGTGTGGGTATGCCATTGTGCTAAGTTCGTTTTAGGGATAAGATATATATATATATATAAACAAACATTTTTGAAGTTGTTTCAGATCTATCAGCCCTGATCGAAAAAAATAATGCATCACCTCTATTGTTGGAAACAGAGAAGATGACACCGTCCTCTGCAGGCTCCATACAGGTCAATATGTATCGACACACTTTTACCTTGAAAGATGAGAAATCTCTAAATAAAGTGTGTGTGCCCCGTGAAACCAGCTTCAAAGCGTCAAACGTCTTCTGTTCGACTGCTGCTGGGGTCTGCACGATATCAGATACAACCATTTTACAACTTGTTCCATGGAAGAATGTTCAGGGATGTCCCCAAGACCGTGGGTTTGTTGTTGTTGTTTTTAATCAGTTCCTGAAGAAATCACTGTTTTTAATTTGATTGAAACTTTACTCGGATTTAAACCTACATTGGTGAAGTAGTTGAGATTTTTTTTTTTTTTAATGCTGCTTTCAATATTAATTTTTTCATCTTGATTTGAATTCAAATGAATGTGGATTCAGCGACACATAAGTGAATCGGTCATTTTTACGCTGTTTTATTTGACATTTTGACATCATTTTGTGTTTTCTTCGACGACTTCTAAGAGCTGTCGGCGATTCAGCCTTGAAACGGCCGCTCTCCAGTCGGCTGGACTGTGTACTCCACATAATTTGGTCAGATTTAACTTCATACATACGCGCGTGCACACACACACACACACACACACACACATACTCACGGACAACCAAACCCACATGGTTATTACACAAAACACACGTTGCGTGTGACTACAGTCTTATTCAACTAATGATTTGAATGAATGACTGCTAGCGATCGATAAAAACAAGAGGTCTACTCACAGAATCCAGTCCAGTGATATGACGAGTCCTACTTTTTCCGGTGGAATGCCCACCGCTTTCAGAACCACCATAATAGAAATAACACCTCCTTGCGGCACCCCAGGGGTGGCTATGGACGCCACGATGGACGTCAGACTGGTCAAGGACAGAATGATCAAATTTACACACACGTCAGATCGGTCAAGACAGAATGGGGGAATCTACACTGACGTCAGACTTGTCAGACAGACTTTATACTTGACAAATAACAGCAACGTCCTTGTATTTAAAATTGCGATACTACAAGATTAGATCCAACTAAATGTCCAGTCACTCTTCGCGAAACAAAAAACGGTAAGTCAAACGTATGTTTTTGTTGTTGTGGGTTTTGTTTTGTTTTTTGTTGTGTTTTTTTTTGTTGTTTTTTTTGGGGGGGGGTGTGCAGAATCCTTCAAAGTACTTTCCTTCTCTATCCACACAGAGTCTGAGCCTCCTAAACCAAGAGCTTAATTTTTTTTTTTTTTGATAGTCTGATTGAGAAGCGGCAGCAAGCTGTGATTTCGCTCCTCCCACCCCACAGCCCTCCCTCCCTGAGTCCTGGATTCGTGACAACGTCTTGCCAGAGAGATCTCGCTTCAGAAGAGGATGCGACCTGAAGTCACATGGGGCGAAGCAAGCTCTGTAGAGTGGGTGCGGGAGAACCTGGTTGGGTTGCTCTTTGTAGATAAGTCACATAGACCTTGACTTTGCGAGCACTTTCGTTGTGGTGTAGAAGAAGCAATTTTGCAAGAACCCACATTCAGATGCTTATCGTTGATGGACTGGACTGCACAACTTTGGGCAAAATACTTTCTACGTGGTTTTTACCTATGGGAATAGATTTTTCAGGTAACATATCGACAGCTGCAGAGCCTCGGAGGTTGAAAAAAAAAATGGAGAAAAGCTCAAAACATTAGTGGGCAGGAAACTAACAGTGTAAACTAAGAAATAAAGTTAATGAGTAAAGTGATAAGTTGATGAATGATTCAACGTATGGCTTCAAAATGGAAAAGAAGAGAGACCAAGCGGTGAATAGATAAATACAAATATATATCTCTCACTCTCTCTCTCTCTCTTTCACACACACACACACACTTTATAACACGCACACACACACGAACATATACCCCCCCCCTCCCTCCCAACACACACTCACTACACACAGACTCACACAAGAACACAAACATACACCCACACACACACCAGACCCCACCCCCTCTCACCCCCCACGCCCCCACCACCACACACACACACACACACACAAACCACACACCCATAGTGCATACAACAACAACAAGCGCCTCTCACCCAATAACCAGCAGCTTGGAGAAGCCCAGATCCATACCATGGGCATACCCGATGAAGATCACCGCCACCGCCTCGAAGATGGCAGTGCCGCTCATGTTGACGCTGGCCCCTACAGGGGCCACGAAGCCCACCACCCGGGGGTCCACGTTGTCGTTCATCAGCACGTTTCGCATTGTCACCGGTAGCGTAGCCATACTGGTGAATACATACACACACACATACATACATACATACATTCGGATGAGACGATAAACCGAGGTCCCGTGTGCAGCATGCACACGGCAACAAAAGGGTTGTTCCTGGCAGAAAAAAGACGCACTTCGATAGAAAAAGAAATACTGAAACACAGTTGATTCACCTGGACGATACAGAGATGGCTGTCACCATGGCCTGCATCATTCCTTCCATGAAGGTGTAAGGGTTCTGCCGACAGATGATGAAGTATATGGCCGGCATAATGAGGAACACGTGCGCTAGGAGGCCAGCCGTGCAGGTGACGAAGTAAGACGTCTGGCGGAAGACCTCAGTACTGGATTCCATGCCGGCTACGTCCTCCATCACCAGAAACAGAACTCCTACCGGTGAGTACCTGGCGGCAAAACAGGTCTACTTATCACTTTCATGGTATTCTGCTTGATGTAATAATATTGCATTCCACTTCGAAGCGTAGCGTCAAACCATCTTACACACGAAAAGATGACTCACCATCGCTATCTCTGTATGTGTATGTGTGATTGTGTGTGTGTGTGTGTGTGTATGTGTGTGTGTGTGTGTGTGTGTGTGTGTGTGTGTGTGTGACTGTGTGTGTGTGTGTGTGCGTGTGTGTGTTGCACTACGGACGTTCACCTTCTCCAACCGACCCATTCTTTTAGATCTCATATGGTCTTGTCTCTACTCAAAATGACGGCTCCTTGTGCTATTGCCTGTGTCTGGCCGTCTTGTTTCGTAACTGGGGCATACTGGGTTGTCAGTTGTGATATCGTGACAAGACCAACTATCACACACACACACACACACACACACACACACACACACACACACAACTGGATGGAAAGCCCATGCTCTTTCACATTCGTATCTTTATACATTCGTATATTGCTTGAGACAGTGATCTTAGACACCTGACCTCGACTGTCTAAAGGGATTTGATTTTCATTATGACCAAACAATGTAACCAAGTTTATTGAAGAATGGCTGCAATACCTTTATTTCTGTTGTACTTACAAGTGATGTTGTTTTCTATGGACAGACCATTTTATGCCCTTGGTCTCTGACATCTCACCTTGAAATTCAAGAGACCATGCTGTTATTATAGCCAGTCAGTTCGATGAAACGTAATGTTAAAATGTGAGCAAAATGTTGCTAAATAATGATACTTCAATCGACTTTTGACCTCTCACCCAGCTGGTCAGGTAATCACAAAGAGAAAGACCGGACAGGTCTGGCTTGTAGCTACCATCCTACCGCGTTTAATTTCGATCCCGAAACCGGAGGCTGAGAAAATGACAAATTTTGCTACGCAGTGTTATGAAGAAACCTCACAATTTTGTTCTCAATACATTACACACACACACACACACACACACACACACACACACACCTACAACAATACCACCAATAACAACAAGACACAACTTCAATTTAAGTACACACACTGGAATTATCAAACAAAAAAAGCACACCAACTGACCATATGGCGACGTTGATGAGAACCAAAGAGACTTCATACACAGCTTCAAAGAAAACCTTGAGGGGCCGGCCCTTGTCCTCTAGAATGTTGATGACGACCCCCGCGGCCAAAGAGATGACAATCACCCCGAGCATGTTCATGCCTTCCACGTTCTCAATCTCCCGCACAGTCTCAGTCTCTGGAGACACAGTCAGATGTGTCCTGAAGATTATGGAATTTACTGGGTCTGCTTTTTTTTCTTCTTCTTCTTTTATATATATATATATATATATATATATATATATATATGTATGTATATAAATCTGTTGTACCATGTAATACGCCGTTCGCCCCGACTCTCCCATAATAATAATAATAATATTGATAATAATGATGAAAATATTAATAGCGTACATTTATGTAGCGCTTAACTTGAGGCTCTAAGCGCCTTTGACAATACATCTATCATAGATAAGCAACAGAAATATGATACTGAAAAAATGATTAGAGACAACTCGCTAGCCATTAATTTTGATAAAAACAGTATAACATCACTCACGACTCACACGGCTCTCTCAACTCTCTCCCATAGTAAAATGTTAAGATACAAAACTCACAAAATACCGACTCACACAGCTCTTTCACCTCACCCCCCAAAAAAACATACAAACAAACAAAAATCAACCAGCCGCCGTGGCGAAGTGGTTAGCGTCGCGGACTGACGGCTGGAAGGACGCGGGTTCGAATCCCAGCGGAGGTGGGTTTTTCGGCCCGTGGCCGGCTCCTACCCAGAGTTGAGTGTGCTGTGGGCTTAAATGGGGAGACTGGGACCACACAGTCGAGTGTCATCCACTTCAAGGATGCGTCTTTGGGTGTGTTGCTCAAATTACCTGACCAACACTGCAAGTGTCTGTATCTCTCGGGCCTGGTTAACGCCGGGATATCATTATGACAGGAAGCGTAGAGTACAGCCTTGTCACGCAGTCCCAAACCAAATGGACCTCCATAGCAACATCGTCATCATCATCGTCATCCTCCTCCTCCTTCATCGTCATCAATAGAAACAAAATAGTCTCAAAGTCTGTGGCCTTTCATGCCCTGCTCTCATGGTGACCTCAGTTTCGATACCCCTCCACTTCCGTGCTTGGGGTGAAGTCCTGTCAATGTCGTCAGTGTCGGCAGATTCATGGAGGGCTGTTGTTTGAGGGACGTGGTGGCGGTCTCCACTCTGGGAGGGACGCTCACTCAGTCTGGCTCCGCGACTAAGCCATTATTGTCGTTAGTAGGGGGCTTAGTAGGTGGTGTCCAAAGTACGTTAAAACAGAACAGGCACCACTGAACACCACCGAAGTGACTCAGCAGCAGTGCAGGGTCTCCTCTGGTGTGTGGCCTCCTGGCGACCTAACATCGATGGTTCCCTGTGGAATGCCGACGCTGGAACTACGACGGACAAACCCGGGTGTGGCCGTGTATGGGGGAATCTAAATGAGCGGCGTGGGAGTAATGCCACTGAAACGGTGCAGATGACGGGGCAGAAAAAAAAAAAATCGAAACTCGCTAAAATCAATACTGGCATACTGAAAACTGTGACAACACTTACGACTCACACACACACCTTCCACCTCACGCCAGAACCTCCCAACCCTCACATAAACACACCGACGCACACAAATCAAGACGGTTTAGGAAGAGAATTATGTGTAGTTAAAAATATTGCTTGAACCATATACAACCCTGACACGATCAGTCATAGCCTTAGCGCCGGCAGTCCACGGGGACTTCGGTTGGGGAAAGTTAAAACGACGGAAGGGGAGGACTGGGCCCTTTCTTCCTATGGTGTGCATTAGACACGGTGGATATGAATTCAACCCCCCAAACACACACCCACCCACCCCACCCCACGATGGCCGTAAAAGGCTATGGGTTCTTTACCCTCAACAATCAATTCCTACTGTCCCTCCACCAATTCCTACTGTCCCTCCAGTATCGCCACGTTAACAACACGGGGTATTTTGTTACTGTCATCTTACCATCACACAAAGCCAGAAAGCTCAATGAATAACCCACCAGTGTGATGGTTTGGTGTTGAAACGTCCGCGTAAGATACGAGAGAATAAATTTTGAGTGCACAAGATACTCGACAGTAGTTTCTCCCACTCCACTAGGCCTTGAGTGGTGGTCTGAATGCTAGCTATTCGGAAGAGACAATAAACCGAGATCCTTTATAGTATGCACTAAGCGAATTAAAAAAAAGAAAAAAGGAGTGGCGATGCACTATAGCGACTGGCTCTCCCTGTGGAGAGCAGCCCGAATTTAGAAAACACAAAGAAATCTATTGTCATAAAGACTAAATAGTAATACCATGCAATGCAACAAAATGCAGTGCAGTGCAATATAATACAAAACAATACAACACACAATCAAGTTAAAAATTGGAAATCTTCCTCAATCACAAACAGCAATGGCATACTTTCAGTAGTATCCGATGTGGAGGCATTTGCAGAAAAGTCCGGTTGACTCCGAGGTGTTGATGTTTTGATGTTTTTGTTCTTTATAACCGTTACACTCTATTAAAAAAAAAAAAAAAGAAAAAAAAAGTACACGTTACTCGTATGCACACATACACACAACAAACGAACATCCACACCAACATACGCACACACATGCAGATATGCACGAGCTAAAATCACTAAGTATTTTCTTTATTTGTATTTTATTGTATTTCATTATATTTCAACGTGGTGCATTTTATGTCAGATGCATGTGTATAGGCAGTCTTAGATGTACACGATTATATAACTATAGTACTGTGGAAATTCTATTTTATTGTATATGTAGCCAAGCGCTCAGCTGGCTTCAGATACTGCTTCACGTACAAGCTGTATAGCAAATGCCTTTTTCGCAACTAACACGCCGGTCTTCAACGACTCGTGCAGAATGCTGTGCCATTCGAATTGTAATTGCAAAGCCCCTATTTAACAACTGCTCCTAAACATCTATTAACTCAAGTCTCTGTATCGTTCGCTGCAGGTTATACCTGTTATGCTTATACACACACACTTGAATCAGTCAGAAGCCTATTTCAGTTTAATTGTTCCTCAGTATTAAGATTTCAACTGAGCTTAGTTTACGTCATTTTGTCTTTCTCGTCACACATAATGCTATAGTCTACAGTTCTATGTGTGACTGCTGTTGGAAACTAAAACCACACTATTATATACAGTGTTTGGATGAGACAGATCAGGTATTTAGAAGATACAAAGCCGATTTTTATTGTCGACACTTGATGACAATCACTCTATACATAGCGTTGCTTGACGGCTTTGGCTGAGTTGAAAACTGTGTTTCTGACACACTGTATTTAATTAGTTTTATCTTTTGTCGGATCATTAAAATACAAGTATGATATACTGGAAGAATTGTTGCAATTCCATCTTTAGATCTATTCCATTTGTGTTTGCCTACGTTAAACTGATTTTAACGTAGTTTGTAATTTTCAGCGACAAGCTCACTAAACTGACCCTTTTGAGATGACTTAAATTAAGACTATAAATTCATCTTATTTTATACTCATTAGAAAGTAGGCGTTCAGCTGTTTCTTTTGCGATCAATCCGGTGTAAATCAGTTCAGAAATCATGTAGAAATCTATCACTGAACACCTTGTAACAAACACAATTCTATTCAAATTTAGCCTGATTTGAGCCAATTTGCTTTGCAGCACACACAGGCGTCATTGCAGTTCGTTTAACTTGCATAAATAGCCACAACAGGTGATGACTGGTCACTTTCCACCTGGCCAGTTACTGGCTAGAGCCTGCTCTCTCTCTCTCTTGCTGTGTGGCAAGCAGTGTGTGTTGCCGCAAAGACCAGTGTCATCACCACATCCCTGTAAGTACTGTGTGTAAAATGTGCCCATGATTGGTAAATTGTAAGTTTCAACACATGTGTTCACATGGGTATGTTGATGGCATTTAAAGTTGTTACACTTGGTTCAGTTATTGCTTTGACAGGCAGTCACAGCTCCCCTATGATTGATCTTGAAAATCGTCATGTCCATTTCATTCTTTTTGAATGTCAATCGGTGACGTCTTGCCCACTGCTAGTTTATTCAACTGTTCCATAATGTTTTAGTGAATGACGCGTTCTTTCTCATTTGCTGTAACTGATGAAGGTCAGGTTACTTATCCTGCTTCAGTGGAGGAGATTGAAATGTTGAGCACATGCTTAGCTGTGTTGATATTTGGCTTTGGTGCAACAGATTACTTGTGTAAGTTAATTCACCACTTAATGGTTAAGCCTTGATAGTTTTTCAGTCATTTTATTGAGCACTGACTATCTCAATATCTGGTCTCTCAGTGTGCTCAGCACTCTAATATATGTGTAGTATTCTGTTGTGGTGATTACAAGATAGTGTTTGATTAATATCAGTTATTGGTTAAAACCATCTGATATGTATCAGTCTGTTCATTGTGATTTAGCTATCATGCTTTCTCCTATATGGCTTACTCCAATGTAGTGCTGCATGATAAACTGATTCATTTGAGTCACTTTGACACAGTATGAGCTTTACTTAAATCAATACTGTCGGTGTTTTTTCACTAAATCAGCTTAGATTTAACCACTTTATCTACACTGTTTAAATGTATTAGAAATGTCATTTGATGTCAGTGTTTGGTCTTCACTGATATGCATTATCTTATGTTGTTGCCTTTCCCAAACCAAGTGATAGTCTTTACATTGTAATGTACATGTGCTTACTATCCTCTTGCATTTTGTTTGTATCTTCCAGGCACTGTTTTCTTTATTCTTCTCCTCTCCTTCTTTACTTAACTATTGTAAATAAAACAATAGAAAACCCTTTTGTGACTGGCCTGCTATATGTCGCTGGGTCAGTGCATATATTTTTCTATCCTTTAATTCAGTAAACCGTCAGTAATTCTTTTGTACCGTCCCCTTTTATAATATACCACTCGGGTTCACGGCTACACACACACACACACATATATATATATATATATATGTGTGTGTGTGTGTGTGTGCGCGCGCGTGTGCGCGCAGAGAGAGAGAGAGAGAGAGAGAGTATTTCTCTCAAGTGAGGAATTTGATGACTTAAATAAATATAAGGTACCATGGAAGTTTGATATATTTTTAAAAAGTTTAAAACTTTAACCCTTTTAAAACTTTTTAAAAAAAAGAAGAAAAAAAGTCGAGGCAACCATGTGTTTATTCTGTGTTGTCCGTATATTCTGTGTAGCATATTCAGGACTAAAAGTCTGTGAATTTAGACATTTCTTCTGTGTAACTGAGTAACTGAACTGTACAGCCAAAGCAAGAGACTTCGATGTTTCTGTGATATTATTTTTTCTGATTTTGTCTACATGTAGGTAGTAAAATGAAACAAACATTGTCTGCAAATAGAAGCGAGCAAGCGCGCGCGCACACACACACACACAAGAGAACCAGAAAGAGTACCGTTTCCCCACCCTCCCCCACCACTCTAGCCCCACCACCCCCAACCCCGCCTTTCAACCAATTCACACTCCTTTCTCCACACACCATTCTAGTCTGAAGAAAGAACGAAAGAAAGAACAGGCATCTTGTTTGAAACTGACGACTGCAAGAAGAAAGGCAACAGGGGACATTGACTAAATGATGAATTGTTCAATTGATGAATGACTATCTGATTGATTTAGCACTAAAGTTCAAAATAGGCAATGTGGAAGGTTAAACAACAACAACAAAAAACACATACAAAAAAAGAGTAAGCAATGGAGAGAGGAAAAGAAAGACAGACAGACAGACAGACAGACCGACCGACAGAGACAAGTACGGAGAGAATTACAGAGAGACAGAGGCAGACGGACAAAGACAAACATACAGATAAACTGACAGAAAGACAAACGGACACACACACACACACACAAACAAAAACAAAAACCACACACACACGCACGACGCTCGCACACACACACACACGCGCGCGCGCGCACCTTAGGTGGGAAGAGGTTGGGGGGGGGGGGGGCGGGGGGGGGGGGGGGGGGGGCAGTCGGGGCGTGGCAGTTTTGCGACAAAAAATTTACCAATGGAGAGAGGAAAAGACAGACAGACAGACAGACACACACACGCGCGCGCGCGCGCGCGCGCGCACCTTAGGTGGGAAGAGGTTGGGGGGGGGGGGGGGGGGGGGGGGGGGGGGGGCAGTCGGGGCGTGGCAGTTTTGCGACAAAAAAATTACCTTTACAAAAGTCGCCTCCACCAGATTTCTTGGAAACATTTGTCTGAAAATAACAGGTTTCTTTTTTTAACATCGATAGGTGGCACTCAGACTCTGCATAACGTATCACATTGTCTACATTTTTTTTTTTTTTTTTACTCCATGATCATGCTGCTAAGTTTAATCTAATTCGTTAGATCAACCAATGGTGGGTTAAGCATCAATTTAAACGAGATCAGTTTCTTTCCCAAATTGCTGTTCGTACTGTTCGTGCGCACACACACACACACACACACACACACACACACACACACACAAACATGCACGCGCGTATCTAAATCATAAACACGCACGCGCGTATCTAAATATCTATCTATATAACTGAACAAGATATAACTATTTTTACATAGCCACACACACACACACATATATATATATGAAGAAAAAAAATATATATGTAGTTGCCGTCAGTAATCACTTCTCATCTGCTAAAACACGTGGCCTACCTGAGGAGGTGGAAGATAATGTCAGCTTCCAAAGTGATTTACCTGAAAAGGTGAAAGACCGTGTGACCTACCACTTGTCCCGCTGACGGCGAATGGCGTTTTTGTGTGTGTGTGTGTGTGTGTGTGTGTGTGTGTGTGTGTGTGTGTGTGTGTGTGTTTGGGGGGTTGTTTGTTTGAATATTTCTCAACAGTAACTTCATGACAATGTCAGAGACAATGTCAGCTACAACATGTGACCTACCTTACGGTGTGCAAGACACTGTCAGTGTGCAAGACACTGTCAGTTAGCAAAGGTGACTTACCTGGCAAGGTGTGAAGATAGTGTGAAGTATCACAAAAGCGGTAGACGGCAAATGGTGTAGTTTTCTACCTTGTTCGGTATAATAAAAGTTCCTTGAATAGATGTCATCAGCAACCCTTTCCCATTCGTTACCATACGTGGAACTCTGCCATGGACGGTCCACACCTAGATGACCTGGACTTTGCTGACGACCTGGCTCTTCTCTCTCACAGACAGCAGAAGATGCAGGAGAACACTCGTGGAATACTCAACATGCAGTGGACTGAATTTACACAGCGGAAAAGCCAAGTTCTCGGGGCAAACACAGTCAACACCGCCCCCATCACTCTCGACGGTGAAGCCCTGGAGAATGTTGAGAGCTTCACGTACCTCGGCAGCATTGTCAACAAGCAGGTGGTTCAAATGCTGATGTGAATGTGAGGATCGGCAAGAGCAGCTTTCAGGCAGCTGAAAATGCACCTGGAGCTCCACAAAACTGACCAATTAACACCAAGATCAGGATCTTTAACACCACCGTGAAGCCAGTATTACTGTATGGAGCAGAGACCTGAAGAACCACCGCCACAAACATGATGAAATTCCAGACGTTCATCAACACCTGTCTGAGAACAATACTACGAATTCGCTGGCTAAATACCATCAGTAAGATGTGTGGCAGCGAACCAACCAACAGCCTGTGGAAGAAGACATCCTCCAAAGACGCTGGAGGTGGATTAGCCACACCCTAAGAAAAGCTCCAGCATCACACAAGCCCTCACCTGGAACCCTCAGAGGAAAAGAAAAAGAGGCCGTCCAAAGAACAGCTGGCACCGAGATCTGGAGACAGACATCAGGAAGATGGTCCGTACCTGGGGACAGCTGGAGCGACTGGCCCAGGCGGGGTGCCTGGAGAGCTCTCGTTGACGCCCTATGTCCAAGACGGGACCAGAGGCGTAAATAGATTGATAGATAAGATAGACCTTACGTGGAGAGGTGAAAGATATAAACCTTCATTGAATAGCTGTCATCATCAACAACATGATGACCCACCCGGCGACGTTGAACATAATATCAGGTACGGCAGGTTACTTACCCGACTAGACTAAAGACAGCGTGAACTATCACAGGTAACCAAACTGACGAGGTGAAAGATGAGGTATCAGATACCACATGTGATCTACCTATGTGGAATACAGTGTCATCTACCCAAGCTGGCCTACCTAACAAGGTGATAGATGGTGTGAACCATCACAAGTCTGGCTGTCGAGAAATTTTTAACCTTGTTCACTATAAATATCCCTTGAATAGCTGTCATCAGCAACCACTTTCCATCGGTTATCACACGATATAACGTGTGATACAAGTTATTTCACGAAATGAAAGATAATGCCAGCTACCACGGGTGACTTACCTTACAAGAAGAAAGACAGCATGAACTGCCATATGTCTGGCTGACGGTAAATTGCATCAATCTATTATCTTTTTCAGTATGAACGTGCCTTGAATAGCTGTCATCAGAAAGCACTTATTAACCATTACCTACCTGACGAAGTGGAAGATAACGTCACATACCACAGTTCTCCTACCCGACGACGTGAAAGATAATGTCAGCTACCACAGACGACCTATCTGACGAAGTGAAAGATAATGTCAGCTACCAGATGACCTATCTGACGAAGTGATAGATGTCAGCTACTACAGACGACCTGTCTGACGAAGTGAAAGATAATGTCAGCTACCAGATGACCTATCTGACGAAGTGATAGATAATGTCAGCTACCAGATGACCTATCTGACAAAGTGAATAATGTCATATACCACAGATAACCTATCTGACGAAGTGAAAGATAATGTCAGCTACCACAGACGACTTATTTGACGAAGTGAAAGATAATGTCAGCTACCAGATGACCTATCTGACGAAGCGAAAGATAATGTCAGCTACCAGATGACCTATCTGATGAAGTGAAAGATAATGTCAGCTACCACAGACGACTTATTTGACGAAGCGAAAGATAATGTCAGCTACCAGATTACCTATCTGACGAAGCGAAAGATAATGTCAGCTACCAGATGACCTATCCGATGAAGTGAAAGATAATGTCAGCTACCACAGACGACCTATCTGACGAAGTGAAAGATAATGTCAGCTAACACAGACGACCTACCTCAACAGGTGAACGAAGTGTCAGCTGCCACAGGCAACCTAATATAACCTACCTGACATGGCTGAATGTAATGTCAGCTGTCACAGCTGATAAGAAGAAAGACAGTGTGAACTGCCTGACGGCAAATGGTGTCCATTTCCTCATCTTGTTCAGTATAAATGTTCCTTGAACAGCTGTCACCAGCAAGCATTTATCATGACCTACCTGGCAAGGTGCGAGATAAAGTCAGCTACAACAGGTGACCTAACTGACGAGGTTCCTTGAATAGCTGTCGCCAGCAAGCACATACCATAAACCTATATCTGACGAGGTGAACAATAATAACAGCCACCATAGGTGACCTACCTGACAAGATTGGAAGATAATGTCAGCCACTAAGTACTATACAGGTCACCTACCTGACGAAGTGAAAGATAATGTCAGCCACCACAAGTCAACTTTCTGACGACGTGAGAGATAGTGTGAACTGTAACTGGTGACCCACCCACCTGAAGAGGTCTAGGATAATGTCAGCCACACCCACTTCGTTCGTCCTGTGCTTCACTTCTGTGAGCTCCTGTTTCTGTTTGGGCAGACAAAGGAGAGCCAGAACAATCCCCAGCAATGTGGCCACCAGATAGAGGACCAGGAAGTACAGCCCGGTGCGGAGACCCAGCCTGCCCAACGCCCACAGGTCGATCATCGTCTGCCCCGTGATGATGCTGGACACGACGAAAGGCAGGACGAGCAGATACAGCATGTTCACCAACAGATCTCCAGGGAAACGGAGGTAAAACTTCTCCGTTTCACTGTATGGCTCGCTGCGGAGGCGGAGGAGTTGACCCAAGACGACGCCGAGGAAGAGAGCAAAAAGCATGCTGATGACAAGGGCATGGCGGACGAAGAAACGTTTCATGCGCTGGAAGACATCTGATGCTCTTTTCTGGTCGTTATCGTCATATTCAGAAGTCCTCCTTAAACAATCATTTGGAAATAGTAAATAAATGAAAAATATAAATAGATACATCAATACGAGTGACCACATCAAACATAAATATACATATTGTTCTTGCATAATTATAGTGTCTCCACAGAGAGAGAGGAGACAGCATGGTTTTCTTTTCCAGACACTGTAATTGTGTGCGGGGTCACTGTGTTTGTGTGTTGTTGTTGTTGTTGTTTTTTGTTGTTGTTTTTTTATTTGTTTTTTTTTGTTGTTGTTGTTTTTGTGTTGCATGACCTTGAAAACGCTGGATAATGCCATTGGGAAGAAGATATGTTACAAGGAAATGAAAATAATAATAATAATAATAATAATAATAATAAAGAAAAAAGGGCAAAAGATAACAGAAAGAAAGGAGAAAAATAATGATGAAAAAAAAAACGAAAAAAAAAACCCTCGAAAAAAACCCCGAAAGTCTTCCATGGATGCTGAGACAGCCCTGCATATTTGCAGAACTTGAATGCATCTTCTGATTTCTCATTAAAAAAAAGAAGAAAAAAAAAGAAGATACATCAATAAATCAATTATTCAATACAAGACACGTCTTATGCATCACATCTTGGAAGCTTTGTTCATGACATCCACATCACCTTTTAAAGTTATGTTCAAACAATCATGAAAAAGAAGGAGGAGGAGGAGGAGGAGGAAGAGGAGGAGGAGGTGGAGGAGGAGATGGAGAAGTATCACAGAAAGCATTATGTTTGGTTGGGGATATTAGCAGAAATACTGAAATGGATCATGATGTAGATCGTGATGTGATGTGTGATTTTCAATATGGGAGAGATTAAAAAGTGTACGTTAATATTAAGAATGGAAAGATCAAGTGTACTCGCAATGCGGTAGCAACAGTTAAATAACCTGCTACTACTCTCTATCTCCTTTCAAATAATGTCTCATATACAGTTACTACAGTGGGTGTATTTACTGGAGTAATTTACTCGCATACATAAAAGAGGTAACAAACAACAGCAATTTCAAAGTCTAAGAAAGGACCCATTCAGAAAATTAGAAGACACTCAATTTTTTTTCTTTTTAATTTAGAAAAATAAAACTTAGATCAAAACATACCAGAGACATAAACCATTCCTTATGACAATCCTTTGTACAATGTGATAAAGTCTGGATTTCCCCGACAAAATAATTTATTTCAGTCTGGTAAAATGTTATGAATCAGCTGATCTCAGAACTACAATGACTCATGGGTGTAACTGATGGTAGCTGTCGCCGACTTCTCCAAGGCCATCACAGCATCTGTTGCGTTATCAAGTATTTGATGGGAGCAGGTTCCCCCAGGTCTATGTTCCCCTCAAAACGTTTTTGGTAGGTGTATATTCCCCCAGGTCTGTATTGCCCCAGATCTATGTTACCCAAGACCTATGTATGATAAATCACACACACACTTTTTGGTGCTGGTCAGTGGTCAGCAGAAGGCTGTAGTTACAGTGGTCAGCAGGTCAGTAGTCAGCAGTCAGTGGTCGTCAGTGGCCAGTGGTGGTCAGCAGTCAGTGATGGTCGGCAGTGGTCAGTGGTGTTGGTCAGAAGTGGTCAGTGTTCAGCAGTGATAAATAGCGGTCAGTTGTGGTCAGTCGTTAGCAGCGGTCAGTGGTAGCCAGTTGTCAGTGGTAGCCATTTGTCAGTGATCAGTGGTGGTTAGTGGTGGGCAGCAGTGGTCTGTGGTCAGTAATGAGTAGTGGTCAGTAGTGGTCAGCAGTGGTTGGTAGTTAGCGGAAGTCTGTGGTCAGTTGTGGTTAGTGATCAGCAGTGGTGGTGAGTAGTGGTTAGTGGTGGTCAGTGGTCAACAGTGGTCAATGGTCAGCAGTGGTCAGTAGCTAGCAGTGGTCAGTGGCTGGTAGTGGTCAGTGGTGGCCAGTTGTCAGTAGTGATCGGTTGTGGTCAGTGGTTAGCAATGGTCAGTGATCAATAGTGGTCAGCAGAGGTCGGCAGTCAGTAGTGGTCTGTGGTCAGCAGTGGTAAGTTTGCGGTAAAAAAAACCCCAAAAAAACCAGGACGTCATGGCCAACAGAAGTAAACAGCGGACAGCTAATGATAAAGTACTGCCAAGACGTCCCACTATTGCATATCCGTCACAAAGTGATACAAGCTGAACCGGCCACGTTATAACACTGCAGAGATGTGACAACACAGCGCAATCTGAGCACTTTTGGGTTGTGGTCATAAGTGATCAGCAGCGGTCTTAGCAATGGGGGAAAATAGACCCGGGGGGGGGATGGGGGGGGGGGCAAAAAAACATAAATTTCGGAGAACATAGTCCAGGGGAACTATAGACTGGGGAGCTGTAGACCTGCGAGAACTAAGACCTGGTTGAAAGAGAATTTTGGGAAACATAGACCTGAGGGAACACATAACTGGCCCCTATTTTGATCTGCCCTCCGATATCTAAAAACAAGCCTGCCCACCAGTTTTGTCCAACAGTATCCTCAATGGAAGTTGTTGGGGTTTTCTGTTGGTTTTTTTAGGCATAAATCATTGTGAGTCCGTGTGCTAATCATAATGCTACCCGATGACCAGAATTCAAACAGTGACTCTCTTTGCTGAATTTTACGTCGCACGCTGCTTGGACAATAACCAGACCAAGCTAGAACTTTGGGTGAAGCACATCATTTAGGTCACAAAAACGCTGCGCGCTAGTAAAGCACCAACAGTCAACACATTTAATTAAGACCAGACTGGATGCCCACTGGGCAAACCTACCGACATTGTATAATCCTGTTCACTACGAATAGGTAAGACAGTAAGACCTGTATCGCCACGCATGCAAGTAGAAGTCCAATTCTGGCGAGGAACACCCCTTACAAAAGGCCTCAAGCACCACAAGTTCAAGTTGCTGTTGAACGCATTGTAATATGATAGAGCTTAGATCTACTTGATATGGCGGGTAAATGGTGAATAAGGCTATAGGTCATATTCATATCGGTGATATATGATATGACAGGTCATGTCAGGTTGTAGTAGGAGAGGAGAAGATATGACAGCATGTAAAAAAACCCACAAAAAAACAAACTTACTTGTTCAATTGCATCGCGACTGTCCTAATTTCAGCTTGTATTCACAGGGAATCCCATCAAATAAATGTTTTCAGCATATGAACAGTTTTTCCGCTTCACTGTGTTCCCACTTACATCTGATATTGTTATCAGTATATGCCACACACTGCGAAACTTTCCTCTGAGAAAGAGCGCCCTGGTTATTACGTTAGCTTTGTGCAAACGAGTGGCAGGACAAGTGTGACGTTTATATTTGTTACGTCATACCTGCTATCGTCATAATCTTGTTTCGAATTATCGTATCATATCATATCAAGTGTCACGGCTTTTAGGCTTTATCAGCCTTTTGCCTGGTCAATTCGAACTTTTAAAAAAATTATTTTATTTTTCATACTTTATATAAGAGTGCGCAATTACTAATGTTATTGTTCATTTCTTCTTCTCTTCTTCGTTCATGGGCTGCAGCTCCCGCGTTCACTCGTATGCACATGAGTGGGCTTTATACGTGTATGACCGTTTTTACCCAGCCATGTAGGCAGCCATACTCCGTTTTCGGGGATGTGCATGCTGGGTATGTTCTTGCTTCCATAACCCACCGAACGCTGACATGTGATTTCAGGATCTTTGACGTGCGTATTTGATCTTCTGCTTGCGTGTGCACACGAAGGTGGTTCAGGCACTGACAGGTCTACACAATTATGTTCACCTGGGAGATCGGGAAAAATCTCCGCCCTTTACCCACCAGACGCCGTTACCGAGATTCGAACCCGGGACCCTCAGATTGAAAGTCCAACGCTTTAACCACTCGGCTATTGCGACCGTCTTATTTTTCATTTGAATTTGAATTTGTGGTGTTTGAAGGCCTCAGAGAGAGAGAGAATGAAAGAGTTCTGTTCACCATCATGGCTTGTATCAATTCCTGCGTGTGTGGCGATTCAGGTCTAATTGCCCTACCTATCTGTGGAAAAGGGGATTTTTTAAAGCTGATTATGAAGAAGCTGGCAGGAACTATCTGGGACACAGACACCACGACCCTCAGGAGGCTCTACACTGGAAGAGTCAGGCCAGTGCTTGAGTATGGTGTGAAAGCATGGAGCGCCACAGCCAAGCCAACTTTGATCGGGGAAACAAGGTGCAGAACCAGGCAACCCGGCATCCTCACCAATACTGGAGCTTGAAACCATCACAGGGTTCCAACCTCTTTAGGATCGCAGAGATGCCAAGCTCCTCACCCAAGCTACCAAATTCAAGAGGTTGCAGGATCACCCCATGAAAGACCGACCGTCCCTGCCAACTAAGGAGTGGCTCAAGAGAAGCAGCTTTGCCCGCCAGAGCATGACTTTTGACAACATCGTGACCTCTATGACCATGACCCCAAAACAGCACCAGTCAGCATCGAGGTCAGCGCTCATGCTACCCGCAACGTAGTTTTCCTGACTGAAGCCCTGTCCGTCCTGCAAGCCTTACAGTCCAATAAGAACACTGGTCTAATTTAGCTGAACGAACTGTACTCCACTTTTGCCTCCATGTGCATGAGCCATGCTGTCGTCCTACAATAGATACTCTCTTACTGGAATGTGCTTGACAATGAGACTACCAACACCCTCGCAAAGGAAGGCGCTACACAAAAGCAGGTGGATAAGTTCACCAGCTACACAGACGTAAAGGCCATCATCAAGAAGAAAGAGAAACACCCGCAGGTGCTGGGGAGGACCCAGAGAAGCACTGTATCCACCCGCTCTTAGAACAATCCTGTACCACCCTTGGAGGCCTGCGCTGTGTTCACGATGGGTGCAGGCACGCACAGGACACTCCATGAAGAATTCAAGGGACATAACTGCTCCCGAACAGAGGCAAGAGAGACCACATGATGCCACTCGCGACAGCCTTAAAAGAAGTATCCCCATGGGTGTACCAGCCAGTATTTCATGACTGCAGAGCCCACCGGCAAAAGACACTACCCTCCAGCTGCTGAGCACACCCCACAGACCAAACCGCCCCTGCCCACAGACAGATGAAGACAGTGCTACTCCAGAACCAGCCCTCAAAAGAGAATTCCAAGTTGTAGTATTTCCCACTGTCAAAAGGACTTTCCCTGTGGTCAGTGGTCTTTCCTACCGTTACTGGACCTTTCTCCAGGGTCAGCCTAGTCCAGGCAAAGAAGAAAGAGAAACATCCGTAGGTGCTGGGGAGGACCCAGAGAAGCATTTTATCCACCCGCCCTTGGAACAATCCTGCACCACCCTTGGAGGCCTGTGCTGTGTTCACGATGGGTGCAGGCACGCACAGGACACTCCATTAAGAATTCAAGGGACATAACTGCTCCCGAACAGAGGCAAAAGAGACCACAGAAAAAGTAGATGTAACAACATCCACACCACAAAAGGACAGACAGCTACTACAAGTCGACAAGGCGGGAACAGGTGTCAGTGATCAGACTCAGGACAGGCCACAACTGCCTAAATTACACACTAAATTCCGCATTGGTCAGTGAGCACGGTGCCCCTGTACGTGGGACTGACAGCCAGACAACTGAACATCTGCTGCAGTCCTGCACCCTCCATGAGGTGCACAGGAAGATGTACTGGCCCGAGTGGATTGTTGACCTTATGTGCTTCCTGAAGTGCATTATCTGCCTGATCTACAGTAATGGAATAGAGTCTGCCAGTTTATTAACTTATCTGCCATTTGACATCTAATGAGCTTTTCATCACTAAGATTAGCCGCATAATGTTTCTAGCTTTCCAATGTTATACTTGAGAATGTAGAGGTGATTTTTTCAATGCTGAGGAAAACATAACTGCCAATGATGTCATACTGCTAAAATAGCCCCATTTTTAGATGTTATGGTCGAATATTTACCGTGTATCTATCTTTTTCCCCCCTTAGTTCGTATTTTTTATTTCGTTGCTCTCATACGCTTTGATCAGGCGACATGCACAAAATTTAGAGTTCAGATAACGTCAATAAAAGAAGAGAAAGACTGAGAAGTGACGTCAGGTGAAAAATACGTCCTTATTACGTAAACTGGCAGCCAGATATCGAACGCATGTTTTTCAACCTTGACAATTTCTTGTGCAAAATTCCAATGCTTCGGTGGGTCAGGTAAGAAATCCAACAATTTGTCGTTTTGTAAAAATTGATTGGATGTTATAAACATCTCTCTTTTTTTTTCTTTCTTTTTTCTTTTTTTTTTCTTCTCTTTTTGTTTTAAGAATGAAAGACAAACATTCCCAGATACTGTTTTCAGTGTTCGTTTTCTTGTGTGGTTTTGATACTTATCGCCTATTAAGAAGAATGAAGAAGATGAGAAAATATCTGTTCTATCCCTGTAGCTTTTTTGAAAAGGGGAACGAACACTAATATTACCGCATGCATAAAAACATTTTAATCTTTTCATATAACGCTAATAAACATCAAAAAAGGTTCCTTTCACAGAATCACAGAAATGTTTGGCTATAGGCTAAAAGCCTTTTGCTTTCATAATCAGTGTCCATTTATGTGCTTTTGGATCACTTGTTGTGAACAGACCCTTGTTTAAATCAGGCATAGTGTATACTACATTTATGTACAGCTCAAAAAAGATTTAACTCTGTAGAAAATACATGTTCCTTAAACTTTTTGTCAATGTGATTTTTGAAGGCGTTTACCGATGGTGCATTGATGGTGTCATAGGAAAGGCTATTCCACAGATTTATGATACGGTTAGTAAAAAAAACTTGCGGAACTGGTTAGTTACGAAATTAATTTTGTTTATTTTGAAGTTGTGCCCTTAACTTTATCGTAGTTAGCCATAGTAAACAAGTAAGAGGTGGTGCAAGGATCATAAATATTGTGCATGATCTTGTATACTTCAATGAGATCACCTCTTAATCTTCTAAACTCTAGGCTAGGCATATTAAAAAGAGCCAGGCGCTCCTCATAACTAAGATCTCGAGTACTATTAGTATTACTAGTTATACACTTGGTAAATCAGCGTTGAACACCTTCAGTCATATTTATGTGCTTTTTAAGGTAAGGGCACCATACTGAGTTTCTATATTCAATAACGGGTCTAACCAGAGCTTTGAACAATGGAATCATAATTTCGGGAGATGTATTAGTTATATTCTCACAAGAAGACCAGAAATTTGATTTCCCATTTTCACTATATTATTTATATGTGCCTCAAAGCTTAGTTCTGGATCCATCGTGACCCCTAAAACTTTTTCGGCAATTGTACTATCCATTGTTCGAGTTAGCCCCTTTTCCTGTATCGTGTACTGATACTGTGGATTATTCTTTCCAAGGTGCAGAACTTTGCATTTCTCGCTGTTAAATTGCAGTAGCCAAGTATTTGTCAATTAACTAGATTATGTATACACATTTGTAAATGATCTCTATCTTCTATATTTCGGATGGCAGAGTAAGCCTTGGTGTCGTCTGCAAAGATTTTTACTTTACAATCTACCTTACCAGGCATATCATTTATAAAGTATATGAACAAGGTTGGGCCAAGAACACTACCTTGTGGTACACCACTAGTTACCTTAACCTTCGATGATTTACTACTATTTACACTTACAAACTGTGATCTTCCATTTAGAAAGTCTCTGATCCACCATAGTAGTTTGCCTTTTATCCCATAGCCTCCCAGCTTATTTATGAGTCTATGATGGGGAACTGTATCGAAAGCTTTCCTTAGATCAAGGTAGACTGCGTCGACTGGTACTCTCTCATCTAGCATGACTAACCAATCTCGTAATGTTACAAGTAGTTGTGTAACACACGAGCGCCCTCTGGTAAATCCAAACTGTTCTCTAGATAACAGATCATGTTTGATTAAATGTTGACAGAGAGCGTCTCGAATAAAACCCACAAAAACTTTACAGACAACTGAGGTTAGGCTGACTGGACGATAGTTACCTGCAGAATTCTTGTTACCTGTCTTAAAAATAGGTCGTACTTCTGCTTCTTTCCAAGCTTTTGGTATTACACCCTTTTCTTGTGTTCTATCAAACAAGATCTTAAGTGGATGAGCAATAACTTCAGCAAGCTCTATTAATACTCGTGGGTATGAATTTCGTCAGGTCCTGGGGACTTTGATGGGTTTAGGCTCTTAAGAGCTTTTTTCATCTGTTCAGTTGTGACCTCCACGATGGAAATTTCTGTAACCTCTGTCTTACATGAAAACTCTAGAACATTTACGTTGCTCTCCTCGGTAAAAACACTAGCAAAAAAGCTGTTTAGTACAGTTACTTTTTTTGAGTCATTTTGTGTTAAGGTACCATCTTCCTTTAACAGATTAGCAATTGATTCTCTTGGCAGAGTTTTACTTGCAACATAACGGAAGAATCCTTTAGGATTATTCTTAGACTCTTTAGCTAATTTAGTTTCCTTAGTTTTCACGTTTTTTCTTGACTCCCATGTTACTTGGTTTCTAGCACGTGCATACTTTTTATAGTTCTCATTTGTGGGATATTTCTTGTATTTTTTAAAGGCTCTGCGCTTTTGATGAATTTTATCTAAAAGTGACTGGGGAATGGGGTCTCGTCTTTGTTTATTGGAGGGTCCTTGTTTGAATGATTTTTTTTGGAATAAATTTGTTCATGGACTTTATTATTGCATTATGAATAAGTTCCCAGGTTTCATCCACAGATGTCTCATTTGTCAAAAGGTCGTCCCAGTTAATCTCACATACGAAATGCTTCATGCCTTCGTAATCTTCTTTATCCAGTTGATATTTCACGGAGTGACCAGATGGGTGTTCCCACCTGATCTGAACATTAAAATAGAGGGCAGAATGGTGGTTCTTCCATAGAGGGGGCCAGTAATTCAAAGTGTAGACATTTTCATATGAGTTAGTAAACAATAGATCTAGCACATTGGGTTTTTGTAAACCTCGATAATGAGTGGGCTCGGAAGCCATTTGTACAATGTAATTTTGTTGCACACAATCCAAAAATTTCGTAGCTGGATGGTCCTCATTTTTACAACTTACCACATTTTACCAGTCAATATCTGGATAATTAAAATCTCCAGAGACAATAACCTTGTTTCTAAAATTGTTAAATACATGGTTTATGAGTAAATCCTCGTGGAAATGAAACAAACATTCCGATCCGAAGGAAATATGTTCCCTTTCTGATGCTCTCCACGCATATTTACATTTAGATCAGTCTGTTCACTTCAACGCTATTTTTTTTTCTTCTGTTCAACGCTTTATGATAAACAAAAACAAAAACAAAACAAAAAAAAACCAACAAAAAAACAAAAACAAAAAAAACCCAAAAAAAACCCGGAAAAAAGCCTTTGTCCAAAACATAATTGACGGAAGAATTGAAATTTCCTACATTTGGATTTCTTCCAGTAGGCCTATTAATCTGTCAGTAAACTTATTAAAACTAAATAGCCCCAGGTTCATGTTTCCAAAATAGACGTAACACATGCCTTTCTCCTTTAGCGAGGATTGAAATGGACCAAGTTCCCTCTGTTCCAAGAGAGTTAAAAAAACAACAACAAACAAACAAACAAAAAAAACCTTCTTTCTACCCCATTTCAAACACCGTTTAAAAAGTCATTGTATTTGCAAGGATGGAAAAGTTGTTAACCTGCTTTTAATTTCCACCTGTGTGTTATTGCCCCACAGGACCAACGAATCACCTGTCTGAAAGTATTTTGAAATACCAATAATGATATTAATAATAATAATAATAATAAATTTCTGTAGTCCGCGTTCTATTCAACTAACGAATTATTTCTTTGAAAGTGTAATTGAAAGCACAAATAATAATGATACATCACTAAAGTCCGTGTTGCTCTATAGCCTACAACTAACGAAATTATTTCTTTGAAAGTGTAATTGAAATCACACACACACACACACACACACACACACACACACACACACACACACACCATTAAGATATTTATCTTTGCATCCACGTGCTTTTGTGCTCACATAATCTCGTGTGTGCGTTATGCCATGATTATGTTAACATTTAATAGTGCAGTAACTACAGATAAGCTGGTTAGGGGGATGGGGTGGGGAGTTACGTCGTTTCTGTTTCTGTAAAGGGGAACTGAGTGAGGTTTTCGATTTCTCTTAAACGTACAGATCGTGTTGTTGTGGGAGCACTGCCAAGGTGGGCGTGGAAGGGCACCGGACCGACTCCGAGGAAGCGCCGAAGACTTGGCTGCAACGGTGTCGGAAATGTGTCCTCGTGGAAAACCTAATCCCCATCCTCCTAGTCTTCTCCCTCCTCCTTGGCACGGGCCTGGGCTTCCTACTCCGCCTCCGCAGCAGGCTTTACTCTTCCAGAGAACTGCTGTACCTGCGCTTTCCTGGCGAGCTGCTGATGAACATGTTCAACCTGCTCGTGCTCCCCCTCGTCGTCTCAGGCATCATTTCGGGAGTGACCTCGTTGAGCAGGTGGGCTTTGTTCAAGATGGGTCTGCTGGCTGGGGTCTTCTACCTGACCAGCTTCGTGCTGGCGTCTGCCCTGGGCGTCACTGCGGGGTCTGTTGCTGGGCGCAGTTCCATTCGAAACGTTTCCTTTACAGAAACTGAAGTCCATCAGTCAACCCTGTCTGAAGCTGTCGTGGACTTCATCAGGTGATTGATTTATGTGCGAGCGTTTTAAACGGGTGATGTGATTCATTCAGGGATGATTCCTTCACATGCCAATGGGTCTTTCTTTGACGTGTGAACATATTAATTGTTAAAAACTCTGATGGGTTGTTGATCAGCAAAAAACCCCCCAAAAAACACACAACAGAATGATGGATAGATAATCGTAGCCTCTAAAGTACCACTCATGAAAAAATACACATACACACATACAACAAAACATCAGCAGAACATGAGTGTATATATATATATAAGTCTTTCTATTTATCTGTATGTGTAGATATGCCTACTCTTGATCGTAAATCCCAAGTTTAAAAACTGGACACCGCAGCACAAGCCTGAAAGACTCATCTGATGATGCAGGACACCCCATTCCTAACACCCACCTCTATTTCCTGCTCAAATAAGGATTTAAGATTGAACGTTAAACTTGACTGTTTTTGGCGCTCCTTTCACTTCTTTGTGGAAAACGAAAACACCTGTGCTTGGAATTTGATTTATTACATTCTTCTCTCATAAAAACATATGGTGGTGGTGGTGGTGTGTCCATCGAGATCGATGATGACCATCGTTGTCATCCAGCTGGGGGATGGGGGGAGGGTGGTGGTGGGGTGGGGGGGAGGATGCTCATGAATCTATCTGTGAATGCGCAGATGGCTGAATAGTCCAATCTGCGCACGAAATGTTCGCTGACAGTTGGGGCAGACAAAGACAGGCATACCATTGTCAGGGAGCTTGTTTGCCCGTCACTTTCTGGCCTGCCTCTTCTGAACAGCTGCAGCAGTCCTGTTGGCCTCGCACAACTTGGCGCCTTTGTGTACAGCAGCGCGCCATTTGTCACGGTCCACTGCAGATTCCTCCCAGGAGTCAGGGTTGATATCAAACGCTTTCAGAGAGACTTTCAGAGTATCTCTGAAGCGCTTCTTCTGACCTCCGTGTGATCTCTTCCCTTGTTTCAGCTCGCCATAGAAGAGCCTTTTGGGCAGCCGATGGTCTGGCATGCGCGCCACGTGTCCAGCCCAGCGAAGCTGGGACTGCATCAGGATGGTGAAGATGCTGGGAAGGGTGGCTTTTGCGAGCACCTCTGTGTCTGGGGTCCTGTCTTGCCACTTGATGTTCAGTAGCTTCCTGAGGCATGTTGTGTGGAAATGGTTCAGCTTCTTGGCATGTCGTTGGTACACTGTCCAAGTTTCGCAGGCGTACAGTAGTGTGGGGAGAACTACTGCTCTGTAGACCTTTAGCTTGGTCTCAAGACTTATGCCTCTTCTGTTCCAGACATTTGCATTGAGTCTACCAAAAGTTGCGCTTGCTCTTGCAATCCTGATGTTCACTTCATCATCAATGGTCGCATTTCGTGACAGTGTGCTGCCAAGGTATGTGAACCGCTCCACCGCACTTAGTCTCTGACCGTTGACTGTGATGTTGGGCTCAACGTAGGGTTTCCCTGGGGCTGGCTGATGGAGAACTTCAGTTTTCTTCGTGCTGATGGTAAGGCCGAAGTTCCTGCTGGCAGTGGCAAACTTGTCGACGCTGAGTTGCATGTCAGCTTCAGATCCAGCGTTGAGGGCACAATCATCAGCAAACAAAAAGTCTCTAATGATGTCTGTCATGACCTTCGTTTTTGCTTGAAGCCTTCTGAGGTTAAACAACTTGCCATCTGTTCGGTACTTTAGGCCGATTCCAACATCGCCGTCTCTGAAGGCATCAGTAAACATTGCAGAGAACATGAGGCTGAACAGCGTTGGAGCCAGGACGCAGCCTTGCTTGACACCATTTGTGACAGCAAAAGGAGCAGATGTTTCGCCATTGTCCTGGACTCGAGCCTGCATGCCTTCATGGAATTGGCTGACCAAGGAAATAAATTTCCGAGGGCATCCATACTTGGCCGTGATCTTCCACAGTCCCTCTCTACTCATGGTGTCGAAGGTCTTAGAGAGGTTGACATAGGTAGAGAACAGATCAGCATTTTGCTCCTGACATTTCTCTTGCAGCTGCCTTGCAGCAAACACCATGTCGGTGGTTCTGCGCTCTTTCCGGAATCCACATTGGCTCTCAAGCAAATGACCTTGGTCAAGGTGTGCTGTGAGGCGGTTTAGTAGGATCCTGGCAAGTATCTTGCCTGCGATGGAGAGCAAGGAAATGCCCCGATGGTTATCACAGGCTTGCCAGTTCCCCTTTCGCTTGTACAAGTGAATGATAGATGCATCTTTGAAATCCTGGGGGATGGTCTCTTCTTTCCACATGAGTGAGTACAGCTGATGGAGCTTCTCAGTCAGCACAGTGCCTCCATCCTTGTAGACCTCTGCTGGTATGGAGTCTGAGCCAGGTGCTTTGCCACTGGATAGCAGACGGATTGCTTTCTGGGTCTCAAGAGGTGTTGGCGGATCGTCCAGTGCTTCGTTGATGGGGACTTGTGAGAGATGGTCTATGGCTTCATCATTTATGGAGGAAGGGCGATTTAAGACACTGTTGAAGTGCTCAGCCCAGCGTTCGAGAATTTTCTCCTTCTCGGTGATCAAGGTATTCCCATCTGCACTGAGGAGGGGGGATGATCCTGAGGATGTGGGGCCATAGACTTCTTTTAAGGCATCATAGAACCTCTTTATATCATGCCTGTCAGCATATCCCTGGATCTCATCAGCTTTGTCACTCAGCCACTTATCCTGCATCTGGCGTAACTTTTGCTGAACAGTCCTGCGGGTGGCATCGTACGCATCCTTTTTTGATGTGGACTTTGGGTTGCTCAGGTAGGCTTGATGCAGATGGCGTTTCTCATCCAGAAGCTGCTTGATTTCATCACAGTTTTCATCAAACCAGTCTTTGTGCTTTCTGGTCATGGGTGTCAGGGTCTCCGAAGCTGTACTATAGATCAGCTCACGCAGGGTCCTCCAGTCAGACTCCACATTCTGGTTGTCCAGAGAGGCGGATTCCAGACGATCTTCCAGCAGCTCCACAAAGGACTGTTTGATGGTGATGTTTTTCAGCTTAGCGATGTTGAGCCGTTTTGGAGCCTTCAGGCCTTGGGGGCGTCTCTTGGGCTGGATTCGAATATTGAGCTTCGAGACTACAAGGCGATGGTCTGTCCAACACTCGGCGCCGCACATGGTCTTTGCTACACGTACATCTTGCCTATCCCTTTTCCTGACGATGACATAATCGATGAGATGCCAATGCTTTGAGCGAGGGTGCATCCATGACGTCCTGTTACGGGTAGGGAGGCAGAAAACTGTGTTGGTTATCAGCAGTTCGTGCTCTGCACAGGTCTGAAGCAAAAGCAATCCATTTGGGTTGCAGTGGCCCACACCGTGCTTTCCAATCACTCCATCCCAGGAGATGTAGTCAGAGCCAACTCTAGCATTGAAGTCCCCAAGAATGATGAGCTTGTCTGCTTTAGGATAGCAGCAATGACGAAGTGAAGGTCCTCGTAGAACTTTGCCTTCACTTCATCCGGGTTGGTCATGGTTGGGGCGTAGGCACTGACAATGGTGAGGTGCTTCTGGCCAGATGCCAGTGGGAGTTTCATGGTCATAAGCCTATCGTTGACTCCCTTTGGGATTCCAGCTAGCTTGCTGACAAGTGCTGTTTTTACTGCAAAACCAACGCCAGCCTCACGTCGCTCTTCGCTTCCTCGTCCACTCCAGAAGAAGGTGTAACCAGATCCCTGTTCACAGAGCTCGCCTTCGCCTGCAAGCCGAGTCTCACTCAAGGCTGCGATGTCAATGTTGTATCTGGCGAGTTCGGATGCAACTAGTGCCGTTCTCCTTTGGGGTCTGTCCGCGTTATCTCTGTCCAGGAGAGTCCTTATGTTCCAAGCACCAATGGTGAGAGGAACGATCCTTGTTTTTTTCTTTTCTTTCTTGTTGTTTCAACCGCTGATGTAGGGTCCCCGCCAGCCGCGGTATGCTGGCCAGGGTGATATGGAGCAGGCAATTTTTAGGGCACCTTTTCTAGCCCCTTCCTCATACCAGGGAGGTGAGTGGTGCATTCCTAAAGAGGGCTGCTCAGACGCTCAGACGGCTGCCGAGCTCCATCGCTGCTCCTGTCGACGAAGAACGACCCTATGGCCTGAGCCGCCTGCGTGCAGGTCTGCGGCTGCGACTGCCAGTGTACCCACACCTGTCGTTTCGTCGCTCACCTGTCGCCACAGGACTTGGGGGTGATGAAATGATGAAGGATGAAAGGTCATTTTGGATGACTGATGACTTGCGCCACGAGTTTGTTTAAAGTGAAGAGGAGTTGCGCAACGTCGACCTCACTCTCTCGTCCGGGTCCACCAATTTCAAGTGGCAAGACTAAGTCGAGACGACTGGAGGATGAGCACGGATGCAGTAGATGACCAAGATATCCTTTCGGTGTCTCATCTTGCTCTCTGCACTCCACAGTGCGTTGCTGTAACCGCCTTCCTCTCCGTTGAACCGATAGGTTTCTTCCGCAGATTCTGCCGGATCCAGACTTCGCATGCATGGGTAGACACACCCCGGGGGCCAACTGCGTGTGGCATGCACACAGCACAGTGGAGCTAGATGGCCGTCGGTGGCTCTCCTGAGCCAACGCCCTTTTATGGATCTCCATAAGGGTGTCTAGCCACCCGCCTCACCAGTCCCGGAAGGGAGCGGTGGGAGTGCCGGTTTAGTCGCCGGCAACCCGACCCTGAACAGGTTGTACTGGATTACAGGTTACCAGTAGCAGATCTAATGACCTGACCTGACTCAATAAGGTCATATATATATATATATATATATATATATGTGTGTGTGTGTGTGTGTGTGTGTGTGTGTGTGTATGTATGTGCGTGTGTGTGTGTGACATTTATATGTGTGTGTATGTTTGTGTGTATACAGATTTAATGAGGTAAGTTTAAATCTCAAAGACTTAGGGTACAGCAGTGTGTGCGGTTGGAATTTCCTGTTGCAAAGATGGTGGTGCCTTTTACAGCGTCCTTTTCTTCTTTTCCAAAATCCATGTCCTCGATGGAGTGGTTACTACTAGTAATAAGCTTCCTGGGCGTTTTTGTTGTTGTTGTTGTTGTTTGTTTGTTTGTTTTTTTGTGTTTTTTTGTTTGTTTTGTTTTGTTTTTGTTTTTCTCTTTTGATTATCAAAAACAACTTTGTTTTAAAATGTTGCAGACAAATCCTGCCGAAAAATATCGTTGAGACAACGTTTCGTAAGGTAGAGTTTCATATAAAAGACACGGGCAGGGTTTCCTGTCTGTCTGTCTGTCTGTCTGTCTCTCTCTCTCTCTCTCTCTCTCTATATATATATATATATATATTTATCTCCCTCTCTCCATCCCTCTCTTTCTGTATGCCTATGCACGCGATCGCGTATGTTTCTGTGCCTGCGTTGGTGCGTAGGCAGGGGTGTGTGTGTACGTGTGTGTGTGTGTGGTTGTTGTTGTTTTTGTTGATGATGTTGTTGCTGCTGTTGTTGTAGTCGTCATCGTCGTTCGTAAACAGCACTTTTGACAAACAATGTTTGTGTTAATATCACAAATTCGTGCATCAACCAGTCATAAGAAACGCCCGATAATAAGTAAGCAGAAATCACTATTCACACACACACACATCCACCAACCCCATCCTCCACAACCACCCCTCCGTCCACGTAGACACACACACGCACGTACACGCGAACAGAGGCCGACACACGGGCACAGAGAGATATTACTTATACAGAACTTACTTTATGATTGAAAAGAATGAAAAAGCCAATCAAAGGGGTACGTGAAAGCCAGGCAACCAGTCCACCAACCGTCTTGTCAGCCAGACCAAACAGAAACTAAATTATGACAGTAAAGTAAAAGAAGTGTGCAAGAACGAACTGTGAAGAAAAAAGTCTTTAAAAAACAACAACAAAAACCACAACCAACAACAACTGTAGTTTGCAAAACAAGATTCGTTGTTGATTATGGGCGTCCATCGTTTCATACCACACTCAGATCAGATCTTTGTTTGAGTTACTAAAATAATGCTCATATTAACTTCTCTAAGGTCTTGGAAATTAACAAACAATGAGGCCAGGAGATGAAAAGATTAACAAATAGTAAAGAGTGGTAACTCTCTCCATTCACATGGTACACAACTTCAGGTCAGTGCTGCTTATGCTACCGATTCAGCTAGCACACAGGTAAATAAAAGGTACATTGGAACAAACCCAGACACTTCCTCAAAAAAAAAAGGAAGCGTCGGGCCTGTCATTATACCGATCATTTGACATGCGTACACAGCAGCAAAGACAGAAGAAATGTGCAAACACAAATTGGCTTTTATTCAAGACTGGCATAGCCTCGCCTCTTTAATCCTGAACAAGCCACACATAACACACGGACAATACAGAACAAACACATGGTTGCCTCGGTGGTTTTTCAACTGGAAATTAACAAGCAATGAAGCCAGGAGATGAAAAGATTAACAAATAGCAAAGAGTGGTAACTCTTTCCATTCACAAGGTACACAACTTCAGGTCAGTGCTGCTTATGCTACGGATTCAGCTAGCACACAGGTAAATAAAAGGTACATTGGAACAAACCCAGACACCTCCTCAAAAAAAAAAAAAAAAGAGAAGCGCCGGGCCTGCCCTTATACCGATCATTTGACATGTGCACACAGCAGCAAAGACAGGAAATGTGCAAATGTGCCTTTACCTCCACTCTCATTTCCAACTAACACAGTCCCTGAAGATAGACTCATAGTCTAAAACACTGGGCGCCTCTTATCAAAAGTAAGTTTTGGTTTTACAACCCATATTTTTTTTAATTTTCTCTCTCTCTCTCTCTCTCTCTCTCTCTCTCTCTCTCTCTCTTTCCGTAGTGTAAAGTCTTTTGAATTTATGTTGGTGTGTTATGTGTGCAGACCATAACAATACTGAAAGATGAGACTGAAAAGAATGAATCTTCCATTCCTTCCTACCTGGATAAAGCTACAAATATCACTGTCATGGTAACTGAGAGTACGTAATTCCTAACAGAATTATCATAACAACACCAAGTATGATAACTGTCGCTTCTACAAGTAAGGCACTTAATTAATGCCCAGTCAAATACTATGCGGCGCTTCCGACCAGTTTGCATCCTATAGTACTGATAATGATAATAGTGATGATGATAATAATAATAATAATAAAATAATAATAATAATTCGTAGAAGAAAAAGTTCCATAACAAAGTTGATAATAATAAACCGAAAAAGTCATTTTTGTGTTAATTAACAGCGTGACTGGAACACTTCTGATGATACATTATCATGCTCGTGACCCCAACCCATCCTTTCTATTTTGTTAGTTTGACGTAGCGTATGATCAGGAAAAAATGTTTTTCTGGTGACACACTCTGTGTCTGTCAGTATATGTGTTTGCCTATCATCTGTTTATCCATCTATTTATACATGTATATTACATACATAATTGTATTCAAAGGGTAACTTTAAACCTCAGAGGTCAAGAGTACATCGATGTGCGATTAAACATTTCCTGTTGAAAGATGACACCCTTTTACAGCGTAATTTTTCTGTTCAAAATTTCATGCGTTCGATGGAGCGGGTTTTGCTAGGTGGGTTCTGAAAGCCTTATCTCTCTTGCTGTCTTGCTTTGAAAAAAAAAGAAAAAAAGTTTTGAGTTTATTTGGGGTTTTTTCTTAAACTTTTGCGTCCCAAACGATTCTACAGTTGGTAAGGATTGTATCTACACAATTTTCAGAGCCAGAACAGACGCTTCTCCTGACAAAGCGAACAGGAGTGAACATGCTAGGTGTGATAGCGGCATCTATAGTGGGAGGCATCGTCATCAGCTATCTGGATACCAACGCCATTGTCCTGAAGCGTTTCTTTAACGCTGCCTATGATGTCACTGAAGTTTTCGTCAAAATTGTCATCTGGTTAGTCGTGTTATATCCAATTCATTCATGATTCATTATGCTTTTTTGTATGTCGGTTCAGTTTTCATTGTATGCCATAAAAGGGTGATATTGCGCTAGCTGCCTTATTGATTACTTTAACAGACGTACATGGTTTACAGATTGACTAACTGATCGACTGATGACTGACTGATTGACTAACTGATCGACTGACTGATTAATTTTCTTCTATATGTTACTTCTTTTTGCTACATTTACGGTATCCCATCTGTACGTATTGATGCTTTTCCCTTCATTGGCTGTGATCTCAGATTCTGAATCCACCTTTTCATTATGTATAGGACGTTACCTCTTACACAATAAACTTTTTTTTAATCTCCACAGCTATCCCTTCTTTATATTCTAGCCCAACGGTCACGTACATATACCTAAACAAACACATCTTCTAGAGTACGATTACGGCTGTTTTCAACAGCAAGTGACGTAAATATACGCAATGATTATTTGCAATAGGAATAATTTCATCAAGATGGAGAGGCGGGGAGGTGGTGGTTCATTTTAAGGGTAGTACTTGGACTTGCTTTTCTCTTTGTATCTTTCATTTAGGATACCTGTTTTGAAACTGATATGAAATACCAGACAGATTTGGTTTTAAGTTGTGACTCCTTTGAAGGTTGGGGGTAGGGTTGAGGAGGGGGGGCGGGGGGAGTTTCTCTGCACTTGTTTGGTGCTAAAACACTGCCAAAATCATTCCGATCTGGTTTCAACGTCTCGAAGACTTAATTAATATCATCACATGACTAACTTTCTCTGTCTGCCCTGTAGGTATTCGCCTTTCGGAATCGTCTTTCTGCTGATGGAGGTGATAGCCTCGGTGGAGGACTTCGAGGAGACATTCCGGCACACCAAGTACATGGCGGTAGTCCTGACAGGACTGCTAGTCCATGGCTTCGTCGTTCTGCCCATCATCTACTTGTGTGTCTGTCGGCAGAATCCTTACGCGTTCATGAAAGGAGTCTCGCAGGCTCTGGTGACGGCTTTGGCCACTTCGTCAAGGTGAGATTTGTGTAAATCACCTCTGATGTTTTCACTGGCGAAATCTTTTAATAATAAGCGCTGTATGCTGTCTTCAGTCCAGTACTCTCTGCATATCATCCTCTTTCCATATTCCTAGCACTTGCATCTTCGTAGTCAGTCATGTCGTATTTGTGACAATGTTGTTGTTGTTGTTTTTATTCTGAAATCTGTAGCCTATGTAAGGTCGGTGATAGGAATGTGCGAGTTTTATCTATTGGTACTTTTATCAGCATCCGCGCTCCAACAAGGTCAACATGATGAATGCCGTTGGATGCTGACGGTTGTTTTTTCTTTGGGGGGGAGGGGCTTATATATATATATATATATATATATTAAAAAAATTTTTTTTGACACATCTTGTTAAGTGCAATTACTGATTCAGACATGACATACACCATCCCCCCAACGCCCCGCCTCTCTTCAATAATTGGCCGCCCTGTCCAAAATTTTCTCTCCCCCTGCCCAGCGCTGCCACCCTGCCCGTGACCATGAAGAACCTGCTGGAGAAGAACAGCCTGGATTCACGGGTGGTGAACATCGTGGCACCCATAGGGGCCACCCTCAACGGGCACAGCAAGACGCTCTTCGCTCCGGTCACCGCTATCGTTCCTGCCTGCACCGACCTCTCCGCCCACACGCTGGTCATCATTTTGTGAGTGGATTGCATTATCTCTTTGTTTGAAGGGAAGGTCAAGTAAAAGAAAAAAAAGAAGTTTTTTTTAAAGGGATTCAACTTTGAAATACTTCACCTGTGTCAGTGCTGGTTTGTGTGTTGGTTTTGTTGTTGTTGTTGTTGTTGTTGTTTTTGTTGTTGTTGTTGTTGTTGTTGTTGTTGTTGTTGTTGTTGTTGTTGTTGTTGTTGTTGTTGTTTGTTTGTTTGTTTGTTATTTTGGTGTGTTTTTTTTCTTCGGGGTTATGAGCTGACTTCTCCAGATGGATGTGACGGAGGAGAGAGTTGAGTTTGAGGGGGATGTGTGTGTGTGTGTGTGGGGGGGGGGGGGGGTGGGGGGGGAGGGGGGCACTTTACTGGGCACAAGAATTCGATCGATCGACGATGTATGCGAGGAGTTCACTTATCAGAGGTCTGACCTGGCTAGGGACCTAAAATGTGTCGACTTAACCGATGAGACAACTCGACTTAACCGATGAGACAAGGTCGACGTAAGAGGGGGGCAACCCAGTGTGTTTTGTTCACATGTGTGTTGAGAGCGGGTGGGTGGATGTGGATGCTCGGGTGTGGATGAACTGTAGGTTTCACAGTCCACATTCCTCATAGCCTCCTTGGTTTTTGTTTGTTTGTTTGTTTGTTTGTTTTGTTTGTTTTTGTTGTTGTTGTTGTTTTGTTGGGTTTTTTTGTTTTGTTTTTTTGCTTCTTCTTCGTCTTCTTTCGATAAGTGTCTTGGCAAACGCGCACTTGTTTTCCTTCACTACTTACAGTCTCACACTGAAATTCTCTCTGAGCAAGGATGCAGTCTCTCACTGAAATTTTCTAGTTCTCTCTGAATAAAACAGCATTCTCAAATTCAAAGTTTTCAGTTATCTTCGGGAAAAAAATACAATCTTTACTTGAAACTTTCCATTTGTCTGTGAGCAAGACAGCAGTCAAAATGAAACCGTGTTCTTGATTAAGTATTCTCTCTGAGCAAAGAATACGACTTCCAATTGAAACTTCCCAACTCTCTCTCTGAGCAAAAACGTCAGTCTCTAATACTTGTATTTGTATTTCTTTTTATCACAACACATTTCTCTGTGTGAAATTCGGGCTGCTCTCCCCAGGGAGAGCTCGTCGCTACACTACAGCGCCACCCAATTTTGTGTGTGTATTTTTTTCCTATCGAAGTGGATTTTTCCACAGAATTTTGCCAGAAGCAACCTTTTTGTTCCCGTGGGTTCTTTTACGTGCGCTAAGTGCATGCTGCACACGGGACCTGGGTTTATCGTCTCATCCGAATGACTAGCGTCCAGACCACCACTCAAGGTGTGGTGGAGGGGGAGAAAAATAATCGGCGGCTGAGCCGTAATTCGTACCAGCGAGCTCAGATTCTCTCGCTTCCTGGGCGGACGCGTTACCTCTAGGCCACCATTCCACTTAAACTCAAACCCAGTTCTCTCTGTGCAGGACTTCGATGAAATTTCCCCGAATCTCTAAATTAATTCAAAAATCTCATCGTATTTCATTTTCTCTGCTGCAGCGTGACCTCCATAGTGGCGGCGTTTGCCTCTGCAACTGTCACTGAGGACGATCTGGTAGCTACAACTTTCGTGCTGTCAGTAGCTGGCTTGCCCACCAGCAGAGTAGGCGTCGCTGTGCCCCTCGACTGGCTTCTGTGAGTGCTTCTGAAGTTATGGATTCACATTCAAGGGAAGCGGGAGGGGCGGGGGTGGGGGTGGGGAGATGAGGTGGTTAGTGTTGTAGGCGCTCGTCCGCGCACATACGTACGCAGGAACGCATACATACACACGTACACGAAAGCGCGCGCGCGCGTACACAGAGAGAGAGAGCGAGAGAGAGAGAAAGAGAGAGAGAGAGAAAAAAAAATCACATTCACCCATACACAACAGAAAGAAAAAAAAATGTATATATATATATATATATATATATATATATATATATATATAAACTGCGTCAACAAGTGGTCAGTATATCTCTGAAGATCCCAGTTAGGGCTATCATATACAACACTCCATCTGTACAAATCCTCGTTTTCCTTTCAATGTTTTGTTTGATGAGACAGCTGCACTGACCACACTGGCTTAGACTGTGCACATAGTTTAACCTCCCTTAGATCATTTCGGGTCTGCGAATATAATCTACAAATATAACTTTCTTACCAACCGAACCTGTTTCCTCCACTGTCACGTGTTCCTCATGTTCCTCACCTCCTACTATATATATATATATATATATATATATATGTGTGTGTGTGTGTGTGTGTGTGTGTGTGTGTGAGTATGTATATGTGGGTGTGTGCTGCGTATGTGTGTGTGTGTGTGTGTACGCGCACGATTAATTGAATTGATCCTAATCTTCACATTGAACGAAAAATGGGAAGAAAAAGAGAAATAAAATAAAATCAGTTCATGTTACCAATAGCTCTGCCGGCCTGACAAAGCGGCCTTGTTTACGGCTGATTCCCCGTCAGTTCTTAAAAAACCGAAATCAATTCATGCTGCCAGAGTGAGAGAGAGAGAGAGAGAGAGAGAGAGAGAGAGAGAGAGAGAGAGAGAGGTAGATGAAACAAGTAAATTCCTGAGAACTACGTATGCATACGTGTGTCACAATGTGTGCGTGTGTTGTGTGTTGTGTGTCTGTGTTTGTGTGTGTGTGTGTGTATGTGTGTGTGTGTGCCTGCACTTGCATGCGGGTACGTGTGGAAGTGCAAGCATAATAGATTGCAATTTGTTAAATTTCTTAGATAATCATTTATGTAAATGTGTGTCACAGTGTGCAGGATGAATGTGCAATAGAAAATGAGCAATGTTCGTGTCTTTCGATATACTTATATTGATAATTACTATGTAATGATAAATTATTCTTATCTTAATCAGTGTGCAATATAATGCATGCAATGTTAGCTTTGGTGTATTTCAGTATGTTTACAATAATGATTGATTACAACATTTTGATTAAGTGAATATATGTCTTATATGTTATTGATTCTTTTCGAATAAGTCATGTTTATGTTTTTGTGTTGGGTGATTGTCTACGTTTAGTTTTGCCGCACCTGATGTATTTTCACTTAATGAGATAATAATAATAATAATAATAATAATAATAATAATAATAATAACGGATACTTATATAGCACACTATCCAGAAATCTGCTCTAGGTGCTTTACAAAAACGCTTTTGTTAACATAAAACATTATATCTATGTTACATACACACACCAAAATGTGACCACACACACACACACACACACACACACACACACACACACACACACACGCACGCACACACACACACACACACACACACACACACACACACACACACACACACACTGCATACATACATTTTAACATACATGTGTATCTAACAGCATAAAGTTAGATAATAAAGAGATAATAAAGTTAGTCTTATCTTATCTTAATCAAACTTTCAATAAAGTAAGTTAACAAACACCCACGCATGCTATGTGACAGGGACCGTGTCCGGGCTGCCATCAACGTACTGGGCGACGCCTACGTGGCGGGGATCGTCCATAACCTCTCCCTCAAGAGCCTCAAACAAGACGAAGAAAACGACTCAGTAAGGTCGTCTTCTCCTCAAACATCAGAAGAATCAAGCAACCCGCAAGAAAAGAGTTCCGCTGTCCTGGTCACGGCTTCCCAGCAACCACCACCACCACGACCACCACCAGAAGATTCCCCCAAGGCCTCGGCACCGACCGACATCATCGTCTCAAAACAGGCAAATGACCTTCTGCAACAATCACACGATGAGTCTGGAACGCCCACCACAGATAGACTAAAGTCCGGCAGCGAAGACAGTCCAACGTCCAGCAGCAAAAATGTAGTTGACAGTGTGCCAATGAAAAAGATGCTGCCATAAAACGGCTCTACGTTTGAAAAGCGTCCCCCCCCCTCCCCTCCATTCCTCCACGCCATCCTCTTCCCACATCACGAAGACCTCGGTGGAAACCATTCATAAGATACTGAAGTTCGGCGGGTGGTAGTATCTTTCATTCAGAGATTAGAATCGCTCCAGGAACTGCCTTTAGTTTACGAACAAGTATTTTTTTGTGTCAAAATGGTGGGATGGGGGTGGGGGAAAGAATATCATACATCCGTCCGCAACGAAATACGGCCATGGTACATACATAGGATAAACGTTTAATAATCTCGCATATTTTCTTTCCCTTCTCAAACAGTAGCCCTAAGTTAATACAGAGAAAGAAATGCAACTTATGCACGTGCTTCAGGGAACGCTTAATATAATAAGGTGGACATACAAGCTTACGCCTGCGTATCAATACCAAAGAATGTTCAAAATGCAGAAGATACGTTCTTGGTTTTTAATTGAAATCTCTCTCTCTCTCTCTCTCTCTCTCTCTCTCTCTCTCTCTCGAATGACTCCCACTACAAGCAAAGGAAAAGAATATGCTATTGGAAAAGCAAACCACATGTGGTATAAAAGCAGAAAGGTTTTGACCTCAACGATAACACGGTACGAGGCTCTTATCACAGACATTGTGATCACCAACAAAAAAGGACTCTCGGGATAAGTGACCAAGAGCTGAAGCTCACCAGAATGGCGGACACTCTTACAATTGTGGAAAGCAGGGGACCTCTGTTGATGCTAAATTCATACGAAGACCAGAAGAGCCACGAGCAGTGCGAGGCAACAAAACTTAACAGCAAGGCTGTCAGGAATGGGACGTCCAACACACGGGGATTCTAAACGTGTTTACTACGCATCACGAAACCACGCACACTGGGAGAGATGGCATGTACAAAACCCTTCTGACTGGGAACAGGCACAAAAGGCAACACTTTGACTTTCGTGGTTCACCGAGAGCAGAACACATGAAAAGTATTGTAAAAGTAGGGGAACAGAAGCCGTCTTACTCACCACTGACAGTAATCACTAAAGAACAAACAAACAGACAAGACATGACAAACCACAACTGTCAGATTAGTAGTCAAAACCAACGGTCACTCTGACGCATAGCAAGAGACACGCACACGCGCCTGTCAGGCCAGTGAAGTAAGAGAGTCATGGAGAGAGTCTCGCATCGACCAGCTGTCGGACTGTGTAATACAGTGCTGGATATCCAAACCTAGCCTCTGGCGTTGACGAGGAAGAGCAAGAGGACGGCCCAGAAGAATTACATCAGTATCCTTCTACAGGTAACCTGCCTCAAGTCCAGAAAGTCACCATTTTTCACAAAGATGGACAGATAATTATGGAAGACCAGATAACGGGGCAGTTAGCGTCGACAGAAATTCACGCAGTGGCACCAGAGTGGACGACAGAATCAACGGGGCCATCTTCTCACGTAATGAAGAATCTGGGGATCAGCAACTTCTGGACACAGAGCATGGACAGTGTCACAAGATGGCGAATCCTCGACCCCCAACGACACAGCTGGCCAACACACTAGACACGCTGACTCTCCTAAATAATGGGAAGTTGACGAAAGAAATACTCATATAAATATATATATATATATATATATATATATAGAGAGAGAGAGAGAGAGAGAGAGAGAGAGCATGCATCCATCCACCTATTCATCCATACAAGTATACATACAAAAACGCCGACTTCGGAGGCTTGATGCATTATGGGTTGTCATTCCTGTTAATGATTATACATCGTCTAGCTCTGAGATGTAAGTTATAGAATATATTCGGATCACTACAATAGTTGTATACTCTATAGTTAACGTATATTGCTTGCTTTAATTTGTATCTATAATTATGGATATATAATTATGGAAGCGACCTGGCTGTAAAATCATTATTGCAAAGTTTTTCAAGGCCTTGCACTCGATTGTTTCGTTTAACTTGCATTTGTACAGGTACTGTTTAGCCAGTAACAAAAGGAAACAAAAGGAAGGAATGATGGCTCTTTGTCCAGTCCATGTAGGCTAATTTTGAACATTAAGATAGCTTTCATTCATTATGTTGAATGCTTGCTAGAAACGTTGAGAAATTGTGCACTGCCATAAAATGTGAATTATACTATCTTTCGTTGCATTAAGAAAAATCCTGCATAGATCACTATTCAGTACGCTCATCTCTTTACTACAACATACGTTCACAGACATCTGTGTATGATTCGTAACCGAAACCGTTTTAGTTTTACATCAGGAATCGTACTAATATTTTCCCCAATAATTCACGACTAAAGTTGTTCATCCCTATTCGAACAGCATTATGGATAGACACCCTTGACTACGAAGATGTCATAATACAGCTTAGAGGCTTTAGATACAGACATCAACTTATTGAACAAAGTAGACATATTCAAACATTTATCATCATCTACAGTAATGTTTGTTTGTCTAATGCACTATTCTGTTGCTGACTAATGACCACAAAAGGTAATAAAAAGTCTGTGTTAACATAAGTTTATGCTTAAATCATTCGTAAGAAATAAAATGTCCAAAAACAAAAACACACAAAAAACCGTGCTATACATTGTACTCTTTTTATTCACAGAAACAAAGCCCTTGTATACGCTAAATACCTCAATCCAAAACATGGTATATGTTTTTGACTGATTCTTATGTTGCTTATGGACGTGAAAATTGTTATTAATTTTGTTCATAAAGTACACATTATCGTATAAAATCGTATGTATCTTATTGATTGTTATTATGCGTATGAACGTTAAAATGGTCATTTTAGATCTTCACAAAGAACAGCAACGGTGGTAACAGCATCATGACCATTAATAACACGCCATGACTGACGTTGCAAGGGAAAAAAAACCCACAGTGACAAAATATTTAACTCAAATTCTATGTTTTAGTGCACTTTACCTCACAATCTCTGTTGCAATGAGTCGTCGTTGAAGAAGAAAATTAATTTGTCAGTAGTATGTACACCTACGCTAATAAAGTGCAAAGATTATGTAAATGAATTATTGACATCAAGATCGGATAACTACACACATTTCATTTGTGCTTTGTCGAGTGTGTGTGCGCGCGCGCGTGTGTGTATGCGTGTGAGCGCGCATGTGTGTGCGTGTGGTTTGTGTTTGTTTGTTTTCTTTTTTGTTTGTGTGTTTGTTTTTTGTTTTCAACTTTATTTGAAATTTCAATTTGGATTACATATAGATGAATGACATATGTACATAATATATATAAGAACGAAAATGGAGAAGAAGAAAAATAGGCGTTGCCAGTTCTGTTGTTGTGCAGCAGGAATCGCACACAAGCCATGATAAAGATTTTTTAATACGTTTTTTCTTTTTCTCTTCTTTCTTTCTGTTTTTTTTTTTTCTTGTGTGTTTTAACTCTTTTCTTTCTTTTTTCGCCTTCGCTTGTTCCATGGTTGTTTTCGTTTTGTTCATTTCTTCTTCTTTTTCTGTGAAAACGAAATATGCCACCAACGAGTTGAAAAAAAATCTTTCTTTTTTTTCTTTTTGGTTGTTTTTTGTTTTTTTTTTTTTCCTGATTATTCGTTTTCCTGTTCGCGACATCTCGACAACCCATATGATAAAATGACTTAACTGGTTGGAGTGATGTGTTAACACTGAGATGTTCTCTCTCTCTCTCTCTCTCTCTCTCTCTCTCCCTCCCTCTCTGTGCCCGGCAAGATGGTCTTAGTGGAGAGATTCCGCATATATTTTTCGAATTATGAAGTTTATGGAATATAGACGTCTTTTCATATCATGCGTGTAGGCCTGATAAGGCCTTTTGCCCGCTTGAAGTGGGGAAGAAAAGGAGTATTCAACACATAATTATTTTCCAACATTGGGTGCACATTGCTTATCAGTTCATAAATCACAAAATAGCTAGATGAGTTTTGTATTTAAAATTTTGTAAGTAACTGTCAAGGTAATTTTAAAAAGTGTTCACTATTCCAGCGGAAACAACACCTTGTGGCATAGTGTTCAAAACATTTGTTACTCTGTTGGTAAAAAAAAAAAAGGTGCAAATCTGAAAATTTTAACTGAAACTTTTAACAGTTTGTAGGAGTGGCTTATTGTAACCGTATTCTCATTCAATGTAAAGAAAGAATATATAGTTCTACTGTCAGATAATCAATGAGTAATTTCATACATCTCTGTTAAATCACCACGCAGTCTTATATACTCTAAACTAGGTAACTAGTGACCGGAAGTTCTCTCGTGAAAGGATGACGATTAGATTTTTTTTAAGGAGTCTTCTTCTTCTTTCCTTCGGTGCCCACGATCTTGAGGATGATCATTACGGCACGTAAAGGGGGTGGGGGTTGGGGGGGGTGTTGTGGACACAGTCCATTTGTAAGTTCTGATCACTTCACTATTCTCAAAATGATAGATCTCGCGAGTTGGAGAGCCAGAATGTTGTGAACTCGTCGAACGCGTGTGGGATAGAAACCTGTCCAAGCCGACGAAAAATGACGTCAGAATCAGGCGGTCGTAGTTTACGCCATTGCAGCTATGACGTTCTTCCGCAACGCTTAGTCATATGAAATACTCTTCCAAACTACAAAACAATGATGTTCACCAGGTCTGATTTATATTGGTACGTGTCTTCTTTTTCAATTGTTACTCAGTTACGTACCTAGCTCGTTTTAAACTCAACGGGTACAAGAACGAAAAGAACATTCAAACTAAGTTAATCTGATTATTCAATAAATGGTAGTAGTAGGGATATAGGATAGGGACAAAGCAAGATTCGATAGTTCTAAGTTTTTAAGCAGTCCCTTCTTTGTTTCATAACATATTGGTAGAGCTTTGGTCAAGGGTAGACGCTCCATTATTCGTCAAACTAAAAATGGTAAAGAAGTTTGTAAAACAGCCCAGCTGATTCTTTTAAAGTGATGTTTTACCTCTTTGTTTCACAGGAAAGCTCTGATACAACAATGGCTAACACTCTTTTTAGTTTCAGTATAACGGGATTAGAATGTACATGTACGACAGCACACCTAAACGAAGGGCACTGACCGTTGGATGTTAGTGGTCAGGAGTTCATTATCTTTTCAGGATGTCACCGTACAGGGTGTGTTTCCTGTGGCTCAGGTGGTAGGGTCGAATGCCGGACATTGTCTCCTTGTTGTTATGACGGTAGTCGGGTCGAGCGGTCAGTTGCGTTGACATTCTGGTCAATTTGAAGGGTGGAAGCAGACTTTTCTCGGTTGCTCTCCCGCATGTTGAGTCAGAGGGGATATGATAGACACCTTCAAGTATGTCCACGGACTCCACAGAACTGAAAAAACAAAACTTGAAACCGCAGAGGAATCAGGCACCAGAGGAAACGCGAAGAAACTGCTCCCACACCACACCCACTGTGATACCAGGAAACACTTCTTCAGTGAAAGGGTCACCAAGACGTGGAACAGTCTCCCAGACGAAGTGGTCCTGGCACCGTCGGTGAATGCCTTCAAGAACAGACTGGATGTCTACTGGAAGAACAAGCCAGACAAGTACAATCCGTCTTGCCAATAAGCCACGCATGCAAAGTTTAGTATGTACAACTGATGACCCACACGGAGCGATGAACAGGTCTTCAAGACCTAAAACATCGTACAGTTCAAGTTCAAGTTCAAGAGACATTATTCAACACGCGCCACATATGTGTCCATGATTAACCGGCCTTTGGTGTGACAGTCCCGGAGAGTTAAAGACGTCTGCTAGCAACACCCCCGTTTCACAACACTTGAATGAGTTAGTGGATGGTGCTTGTTTTAGTTGAGGTGGCACTTGATTTCATACATTAGTAACGCGATTACTGAAAGTGAAAAAAACCTTTCATTGTATTAGTATTTGAACGTTGTGCAAACATTTTCTTCTGCCAGTATCTCTTGTGGAACTGTACTGAGCTGCAGAGAAAAACTGATCCCAAGACACATCAACATGACAATTGTAAAGTTTACATGTCTCAATGAGGTCACCACGTATCCTTCAACCCCTAAGGAAAAAATAATTTAAAGTAAGTTAGGAAAAATAATTTAAAGTAAGTTAATCGATCATTATAATTCATGTGTATAGATTTGTGTACCAGTTTTGTGGCTGTTCTTTGCACCCCCTCTCAATTGCATTAGAGTGTCGCTTCAAATAAGAACACCTCACAGTGTTTTCAGACTCGAAGTGTGGTCGCACCAGAACTTTGTATGATTTTACAAAAAATGACACGGTCAATATAAGTAAAAAATCTTTTGATTTTGTGCAGTTACGAAAGGTTTCTATCAAAAGTGTCTTCTGGGTCTTTTTTCATTTTCACATGATTTTACTGTGTTTGTAGTATAGTATTATTTAGTTGCATAATGTATTTTATGTTTAGATTTCGTATGTCATCATGCATCACTTTACATTTGTCCACATTGAAATACAGATTCTTCTTCTTCTACTTTGTTCGCAACTCCCACGTTCACACGTATGTACAAGAGTGGGGTTTTACGTGTATGGACGTTTTTTTTATCCCGCGTTGTAGGCAGCCAGACTCAGTTTTCGGGGGTAAATACAGATTCCATTTCACTGTCCAAGCCTGGACTCATAACAAACTCTGACTTTTTGAGTTCTTTCTGTCAAACATCTCTTGTCCGTCTGTGTAAGTTACTGACTATACCATAAGCTTCTAGTTTCCTGAACAGTCTTTCATGTGGTACACTGTTGAAAGCTTTATTATGAAAATCTAAATCAATTTTATCTACAGGATCACTATTGTCGTGTAACTTAGTAAATTCCTCCATCACCTCTAAAAGCTGTGTGACATAAAACCTGTTGCTTCTAAAACCATGTTGGCACTTAGCATACAGTGCCAACATAAGACACACACAGTCGATAATTGAATCACATGTTTAGTTGTTGTTGTTATTAAGTGTGTGTGTGTGTGTGTGTGTGTGTGTGTGTTTTGGCCCACAACATAATGAGGTTCACAGTCTCGTCTGTTTTTGTTTTGTCGTCAGTTCCAAACAAAAATCGTTCAATATTAAAAGGCAATCTGTCAAATACTTGACACTTATCTTTCAGGACTCGTCACAACACCAAACGGTAAGTAAATGTAAAACTGTAGTTCCGTAAATAGTGGTGAATGAAATCTTTTTCATTGTTACAAAAGGCCTATTGATCTCTCTCTATCAATCTCATTCTTTTTAGGATCCAGTTTGTGACTAAAGTTTCAAAACAAATTCTAATTTGGAAACATTTTCATTATTATTTTCATTTATTTTCTATATTGATTTTAAAGCAATTTTCCATTAAATCGTTTTCTCTCTATGTTAACAAATGGTTTATGTCAAATACTGTGATTACAGTATGTTCTTGATCCTTTTGTAATTTCATGTTATCTCGAATGCCTTGGTGTTCTGTTTATTTTTTTTGTCAGCGGTGACTATTCTTTCCTTTTCAATGTAGCCTAATGTTTTGTTGCTTGGGTAGAACATTGATAGTGCAATTGTAAGAAGCAAACAGATATGTTCCATTTTTAACAGAAATGTTTATGGCTCAGAATACCTCCGTCACCACTTAGATTATCTTTAACTAAAATCACATTCTTCACTGCGCAGTTATTGAAACAAAATTCAGCGTTGACTATTTTAAAATTGTCATCAACAAACGTAGGTTCCGATACAACCGGTTTATAGTTTTTTCGTTCTACGCGATCGTTGAATTTATCAAATGCTACAAATACATCTTTCCAGAGGCGATATATTTACTGTTCGTATATCTTTTTGGATCCATATCAATTTCAGTTTATTACCATATTTCTGGTTATCATATTGATAGTATACTTTTCTACTTTGGGGTTGATATGTAAAATTTCATGAGATCGTTGGTAATTTTAAAGCTTGAACAAAAAGTTGTATCTAGTAATTTTGGTTTTGCGCTGAGCACAGCCTTTTGCTTTTATCAATTGTTTGTCCCACACGAACTCGTAGCACATCTTTCGCAGTAACTTTTCAATTGCTTTCTGGTGGGTGAGGCAGTAAAATCCACCAGTACATTAATTTTGTAAGTATTTAATACTTTAGTGCTGCCGCTCTACGGAAAGGTGTGCATATTCTTTTTCTCCATTAGATAGAATAACATCCACAAATTTATGTTACATAATTTTTTTGTTAAGTCGATAATTCGTTCACAATCCAAAGGCTCAGAATTTTTAGCTTTGTCGGGTTCTATTCCATATTTTGTTTATGAACTAAATGTATGTCATGGTTTTTATAGAAGTTGATTCTGAAGCATCACATGTGTGTAACAAAGTATATGGGTGGATTTTTACATGCAAATTACTTGCGTGTGTACAAGCATTTCAAAAGCAAACCAAAAACATGGTTGTTGAAACATTCAACTAAAGCTTGTTGTTGTTGTTTTTGTTGTTGTTGCTTTTGTTGTTGTTGGTGGTGGTGGTGGTTGTGTGTGTGTGTGTGTGTGTGTGTGTGTGTGTGTGTGTGTGTTCGTTCGTTCGTTCGTTCGTTCTTTTGTTTAACGTACATCGACCATTTTGATTTTAGATGAAAACCCATCCCATTCCCACCACACCCATGCCTTATGTCATTACTACTTTTCCTGTTCCTCTCTCCTCAAATTGCATCACTAAAAATGTGAATAAAATAAAACAAACTAACTATTTAACCAGGAAAATTACAACAGAGAGCCAATGAGGCTCCTAATTAAACTCTGGACTAGTTCAAACCTACGCTGATTGTGATATATATGATGTATGAATGTCTGTGTTCATGTGAGTGTGTGTGTACATTCATGTGTGTGTTACGATAGTGGTATTCGAAATTTCACTTGGTTACTGATCGATAGTATACACTGTTATGTCAGAATCGCATGCAAACATTTTGTATGTTCACTTTGGAATGGCTAAGAATATTAATTCATGGTCACCTTGTGTGTGGAATTAGGGTAGGCAGCCCCCCCCACCCCCACCCCAAAGTGAGGAACGTTCTTAGCACTAAGCAAACCACAGTGTTGCGCAAAGATCGGTTCTAGCCACCCAGCCCTGATGTCCGCAGAATTGCACCGTCGGACGTCGAAAGAGGCAGACAACAGGTTGAGTTAAATATGAGCCAGCGCCTGATTCGACGCCTGAGATTCACGCGCCGCGCCACCGTCTTGTCCCTCTTCCTCGTTGCCTCAGTCGTCGTCGGCGTCGGCGTCGGCTTCCTGCTGCGCCTGCGCCCTGAGCCATACACGAAGCGCGAGCTACTGAACTTGCGCTTACCCGGTGATCTGCTGATGAACATGTTGAACGTCCTCATCCTACCTATCACCGTGTCCAGCATTGTCTCCGGCCTGACCTCCATGAACTTGCAGACATCCGAATGGATGGGGCTCCGGACTTTGGTGTATGTGGTCATCACCACCTTGATGGCCGTCCTCACCGGCATCTACCTGGCCATCCTCATCCGACCTGGGGAAAAAGTGGGCCGTCCCGAAACGGGGAAGAACTCCTTCCATGACGTGGAAGTCTTGGATTCTTTAATGGATCTTATCAGGCTGGTGGTTGTTGTTGGTTCTGCACCCAACCCCCCACCCTCGCGTGTGGATGTGTCTGCGTGTGTGGGTGTGCATACGTGCGTGTGTAATTGTGTGTGTGTGTGTGTGTGTGTGTGTGTGTGTGCAGATATTTTCAAAGAACTCGTCAAGCTAGTTGCTGGTTCCCTTAGTCCACCTGTCTGTCTGACTGTCTGACTGACTTTGTTTTTAAATGTGGGGCGGCTGGGGAGAGCACGAGAAGATATTTGGGACCATTGTTCAGAAAATCTCTTTGTCAGAAACTCGATCTGCCAATAATGAGCACTGCGTCCCCGCCCTCTCTCTCTCTCTCTCTCCCGTGCATGTGTTCCTCTCTCTCTCTCTCTCTCAGTTTTGCACGGGAACTGACATTCAAACCGACACACACGAAAATACATTTTCTTCACTTGAGAAAACGATTGCTTTTCTTCAAAATTACGTGATGCGGAATATGGTTATGACTCTTTCGTTCTTCGTATTTATATCAGTTAATTCGATAGTTCATTAGTAAGTTATCTGTTTCTTCATTTACCTCTCTTCTAAAGCTTGTAGGGATACAGGCAAAACTAAAACAGGTCTCCTCATTTGCAGACAAATGTTCCCGAGCAACATGATAGAAGCAACATTTCAACAGGTAAATCAGGCAAGATGCATTTCCATCACAATCACCATCATTGTCGTTACCTTCATATTTCATTCATCATTTTCGACAGCAGCAGTAGCATCATCATCATCACCGTCACCTCATCTGTCATACCCCTCCCCAACCCCTCTCAATCTTCGTGTGTGCGTGTGTGTGTGTGTGTGTGTGTGTGTGTGCCTTCATGCATGTCTTAGTGTTGATGCGAGCGTATTTTTCGTGCATGTACTCATATGCATGTGTGGATTCAGGTCAGAGATTCTCTGCTGCTGCTGGTAACCTTTTACCCGAGCACTACCTGCAATATGCGGGGAGTAAAAACCAACAAGAAAATCCCATCTGGACAGGGATGGTCTATGGCCAGATTTGACCTACACAAGACACACCGCATGAAGGAAAATATTACAGAAGCCAGCCATATCGGATCGGTCACAGCCAGGGTTATCAGTAACTGCGCCATCCGTCGACCACACACAGGGCGGACAGGGAAATGTGCTATAGAAGGAAAACCACAGAATATCTGTAGAAGGATCATCGTCACCTGAGTGGAACTTAAGAACGCTCAGGCTGGTTGGAAAAGTAAAATAACTGACCCACGAAATGGACTGATACACCTGCCACCTATTAGACCTCTGTGCACAAAGTTAGATGAGAAAAACGACGAAGTACAGACAGAAGAAGGGCATGTCCTGTACTGCAGTCGATAGGACGATGAATACGCGCATGGAGTGGTGTTTTCTGGTCATTAAGAACATAAACGACGCAGTCCTTTAATGTCTGCGTCGTCCTGCAGTTTCTTGCAATTACACACACACAAACACACACACACACACACACACACACACACATATAAATATATCCTTCATCACAGGACAAGTTACCACCTACAGGTCAGTTTGACCGATTTTTTCGCCTATATATATATGCATACATATGAGATATATGTTGTGTGTGTGTGTGTGTGTGTGTGTGTGTGTGCGTTCTTGCGCGCGGGCATGCACCCAGCCTGAGCACAAACATGCAGTCACACATAGATATAACGGCCAATACACGAGTGCAGTGAAACGTATTTACATGGTGTGTGTGTGTGTGTGTGTGTGTGCAGACCGTGACGAAACTGAAAGAGAATGAAACCGAAACAACAACCACACCACGACGAGAAAACGGCACACGTATGTCATCAATATTAAGTCACTGTCTTCTGTGAGTTGGAAATAGAATTAAAGAGATAAAATTTAATATGTTGACATAAGTTTCTAGCGTGCAATGAGTATGTTGGGTTCGAATGTGCAGTATTTGGGCATTTTTATCTGACATATCGACGCATAGTAATCTTATCATTTTTGGTTAAATTTCTAAAGTAAAGAATTTAAATACAAATAAGAAACATAAAGTACAAACTTCTGCTAGATATGAAAGTTACATCGATGAAGACGTCTACCACAAGCAAAGCTCCACCAATGAAAGGCGTATCAATCCTAGCAAGCTATGCGAAACATACTTTTTTTAAGCAATTTTCACTTTTTTAAAAGACAGAAAAAATTGAAACATAACTCAAAGCATACAGAGACTGTTGTGTTTTACACTGAATATGATTGACGGCATTGCGCTATCAACATTCGCCGAGGTAGTCGTTTTGTCGGTAAAAGCAGCGTCCTCAGTGACTTACTACTTCGCGGATTTATTTTATGCATGCGGATCGTATCAATAGTTTGCAAGAATGTATGATAAAAGCGGGACAGAGGAGGCCACGTACGGACGCGTTACTTGTGCATAGTACCCACTATATGTACGTGTGATAGTCGGTCGTGTCCGACACTGACCATCAGAACAGCAGAGGATGCAACCGCTGTCCCAACCGTTTGGGCTAGAATTTGATTATGGTGGGGAGTGCCTTGCCCAAGCTACACCTCACTCTCTCGGCCAAGAGGGTTTTAGGACAGTCGGCGTTAGGATGGTTCCCAAAGGCCAACTATCCCCAAAGGATGTAGCACTAAGAGCTTCTTCAGTCTTGCCTCCTAGTTTGAGAGTCATGATCCTTCACGAAAGACTAAGCTATAAATGACTTCCCATTGCAACAGAGAAACCATTGATCATACAGCTCTCAGTTTGCTGTTGGCCCAGCTGTAAGCTTAATGTCCACTAACGATAATCTAAATCAACAGATCGATATGGCTTGCGTTCTAGGATTCGCCACCATAAACTAGCACCACGCATGCCCTTCTGATATAATCATGAGAATCTCACGAAAAGCTTTTCCGGGAAAACTTCGCGGATCGTCTAGAGAAACATCTGTAGATTTTTTTTTTTCAGTGTGCGTTTTCATGTATTCAGACAATAAGTAGCGAATGTCTTGGCATTCATACCGAAGCTGAGGGAGGTTAGAGCAGGCTGGAACATTACAGCCTATTAAATTTAGTAATATGCACACTCAGGTCGCTCTGACAGATAACAGGGAAGAAGACATCATGATCAAAATGATCGAAGTGGGAAATGCGTCTGATCCGCAAATCATATTTTTGTGGTCTGTTTCCAGAGAGTTTATTGTGTATATTACGCCCTGCATTACGCCCTAAGTGTCAATGTTCTTAAATGTTGATTACACCCGACACGATGATATTCTGAGCAAACAAATAAATGCCATGATCGTAGCAATACCAAATGGCTGTAGAAATATAATCCTGATGCATTTTCCACAACTTCACGTTATGTATCTAATTTGTGTAAAGAGAACTTTAGCAAGGACCCTTACTTCCAGAATCATCTGGTAGGGGGAGGTGGTTCGATTTTCTCTCTCTCTCTCTCTCCTGTTTAAAACAGATAACTAGTAGTCTTTACTTCAGAAGCTCTTTAAAAAACCCCAATCTGTTTGATCAAATGGAGGATATATAAATGACCTCAGCGACATTGCCATTCTACTTGGACAGGTAATGTTAAATAAGAAACCATGCACTATTATTATTTGTAGTAGTATTGTTGCTGTTATTATGATTTGGGATGGTTACAATTTTTATGCATATGCAAGTGTACTCGTTTGTGTGTGTGAAGTGTCCGTTTTAGTATTTCTCTTTGTCTTTCTTGCTATGACATTATTTTGTTCTCTCTCTTCTTTTTATTATTATTATTATATTATTATTATCAATTTTATCTTATTTACTTAGAAGTAGTGGTTGTAGTAGTAGTATTGTATTTTTTATTTTGTTTTGTTTGCTTGTTTAATTCCTTTGCCCTGAGGGCCGGATGAACAAAAGCATGCCCTTGCTTTTTCCACTTCTCTCATTAAAGAAAATTCATTCATTCTCTCTCCCCTCAGTATCGTCGGGAAACTATTTGCTTGAGTCGCATTGAAGAGGCTCCAAGTACTTGCCATGAGAGCCTATGCAGAATCGCAGTGCGGTTTCTGGGCCAACAGGTCCGCCATCGATATGGTCTTCTCCCTGAAGCAGCTGCAGGAAAAACGCACGGAACAAAGGCAGACACTATTCATAGCTTTCATAGACCTGACAAAGGTCTTTGATCTGGTCAGCAGGGGACAGCTGCCAGATGGTATACCAAGCCAGGATCATCAGCATCATTTTTTGTTTGTTTGGTTTTGTTTTTTTGTGTGTTTGTTTGATCTTTCCATGAAGACATGAATGCCACTGTGACCTTCGAATCTGAAGTGGAGTGGAAGAGGGCTGCATCATTGCACCCACACTGTTCTGGGCCTTCCTTGCCGTTTTGCTGAAGCTTCGCCTTCAGAATTGCAACAGACGGGAAGCTGTTCAACCTCTCCAGCCTAAGAGCAAAGTCCAAAGTTAAGCTGAAGTGTCTTCGGGACTTCCTCTTCACGGACGACGCAGCGGTCACTGCCAACTCGGCTGAAGAAATTAATATTTAAGCAGCTCTTACGCCGCTTCAGCGAGGCTTGACGAGATGTTGGACCCACCATTAGTCTGAAGAAAACACGGGTTATGGGATAGAGCATGGACTCTCCACTCGAGATCATGAATCTCTTACCTTGAACTGGATGTTGTCCATGACTTTATATACCCAGGTTCGATGATCTCTGACTCCTTCACTCTTGACACCACGCTAAACAAGCGTATTGGCAAGGCAGTTACCACCATGTACAGACTGACATAGAAAGTATACACAAACAAGAAGCTGATGGAGCACACCAAGATCCAGGTCGAAAGGGCCTGAATCGTGAGCAACCTCCTGTATGGCAGTGAGCCCTGGGCCCTGCTTGATTCCTTCCACATGCGCTGCCTTCTACATATCCTGAACATCATCTGGCAGGCCAAAGTTCAAAAAAAGACCATCCTGAGTGGAACTAGAATCCCCAGCTTGTACATCCTGCTGAAATAAAGACATATGCGCTGGCTCGGTCACAAAGGTCCTTAAAGGAGAACTAGTACAGGCAAAGCGGCCAAAAGGCAGACCCCAACTGCGCTCTTTAAAAAGTCTGCAAGAGAGACATGAAGGCTTTGTACATCGATCTGAACACCTGGGAAGGAGAAGCCTCAGAACGACCGGCTTGGAGTCAGATGATGCAGAAAGGCCTCTCCAAATTCGAAGAGACGCTTCCACACTGTTGCAAGGCAATGGGACCAAGGAGGAAGGCCCAGTGACAGGCAGACAGATTAGCGTCAGACTTCATCTGTGCGTAGTATAGGAGGGACTGTCACTCCCGAATTGGCCCGTACAGCCACACCCGACGATGTACCAATCACCACAAGAGCGCAACTCAATATTTTCCCGCAACTGACTGATGCCTAATCTATCTATCTATCGGTGTGTCGACCTGTATCAATTCATCTGTCTGTCTATCTATCCATCCATCCATCTATTTATTTACCAAATCGTTTGTTTCATCACATACTTCCACCTGTTCCACTGCTGAGCCAGAGCTGGAGCCTTATCTAAGCACGGTGAAGGGCATCAACCTTCTGGGCCTGGTGGTGATTTCTGTAGCCACTGCCAGCGCCATCAGTTACATGGGCGAAAAGGGACACCTACTCAAGACCATCTTTGACTCAATCATGGAAGTTTGTAGCATCATCATGCAAGTCATCATCTGGTATGTTGTTCAGGATGGGAGGGGTGGGGTATGAATCGGTGGATGTGGGGTGGGGGTGTTGATTTTTGATGGCGTAGACTGGTTTCTTGGCTTATGTGTTGTTGTCATAGTTGTTGTTGCCGATGTTATTGCCATTATCATCATGGCTGTCGCTGCTTGGTTATGGTTGTCCTTGATGTTATGTTGTTGGTGCTGCTGCTGTGACAGTTGTTGGTGATTATTCCTCACGTTCAGGTCAATGCTGTTCAAAGTTGTTGTGGATGTTCATGCTGTGGTAGATGACGATTATTCTTGTTCGTGCTGTTATTGGTAGTTTAGTAAGTGCTGATGTTGTTGCCAGTGTTCTTCGTGCCGCTTTTGGCGTAGTTCCTGGTCGATGACCCTCCTTGATGTTTTGACGATGTTAATAATCATGATGATGTATGATGGTGATTGTGACAGGTGATGGCGATGATAACGACGACGATGACGACGACAGCAACAATAACGATTGACTAAAGCCTCTTCGCCCTTCTTCCGCTAGGTACTCCCCTATAGGAATCATATTCCTGCTTATGAGGGAGATCGTGGCCCTGGATGTCCCTGCGCATATGTTCAAACAGCTCTCCTACTACATCATGACTGTTACGCTGGGCCTGTTCCTGCACGCGTTCCTCACCTTGCCCTTCATCTACTTCATTGTCTGCCGTAGGAACCCCTATATCTTCATGAAAGGCATTCAGGGGGCACTGATCACGGCTTTTGGCACTGCGTCCAGGTTTGGTTGCTGAATGACTGTGTTTTCAGAGACATTGTGTGTCTGTCTTCTCCAACTTGCAAGTGCGTGCGTGAGTGCTTGTGTGTGTGTGTGTGTGTGTGTGTGTGTGTGTATGTGTGTGTCTTTTGTGCTAGGATGCAAGGAGTTTGCAGGCTGTGGTCACTGCCGTTGGGACTATGTCCAGGGTACGCTGTTGAGTCACTTTTTTGTGTGTCTATGTGTCTCTCTGTCTGTCTTGGTCTTTATGCAAGTGTTTCTACAGACGTTGATTTGTGACCAAACTCCCATACAAAACCACGCACATACACATCTACTACAATTTCAGAGGGGGAAATCATCAAACGAAACAAAGTGAAAAACTACATCCGCAAAAAAAAGAGAGAAGAATACGGCATGTTCATTTCCAGTCGCAATATTCTAACACTACACTGCCCTCTCGAATAGTAGCCAAGAAAGGGACTGCACGTCCCATCGCGGGCTATCAGTTCAACCGCAGAAGCCAAATACTTAATGAATAACAGGTTTTTTACTCGAACCCGACAGTATAGCGACGATACCCTTCACCATGCATGATCTGGAAGAGAACAACAACGTAGATCCCCGGGTGGTGGGTTTCGTGGTGCCTGTGGGAGCCACCATCAATATGAACGGCACCGCCCTTTACCAGGCAGTGGCCGTCATCTTCATCGCCCAGATCCATGGAATAGACGTCGATATGAACATAATTGTTTTACTCACGTGAGTTTTGCGGTTGTCGTCTGGTGAGGTGTCGTCAGATACTTTTTGAGATCGTTTTGGGCGTTTTTGTTCATGTAAATTGGCTTATGATTGGCGCACGCTTGAGCTCAAACTCCTGCGCCTGTGCATATGTACGCACTGACACACACACACACGCGCGCGCGCGCGCGCACACACAATGCACACACGCACGCACACACACACACACACACATTTGTTATATAGTTACTAGCGGGTTTTTCTTTTACATAATTATATGTGTTGTTTCCGTTTGGGCGTTTCAAGTTGCTCATTTAAAGTGGCTTATGAATGGCGCACGCTTGAACTCAAAACTCCTGCGCCTTTGCACATGTACACACACACACACACACATACACACACACAGATATATATGTGTGTGTGTGTGTGTGATAATGTGCTAATGATCACACCACACGTGCAGCTACAATGTTGTTAGGGTTTAACGGTTATGGTTTGCGTTTACTGTATAGTCACGGGCGGTTTATTGTATTTATTGTTTTCATTGTTGTTTGTTTGTTGCTGTTTTACATCTACTCAAAACTGATAATGTAATTACGTTTCATTTCATACCAACGAATGGAATACATCAAATCTGTGTACCGAGGGAGGGAGGGGTGGCACCCATACACTCGCTCTGTCCCAAACGCAACCTTTTGCGTGAACAGACAGACTGAGCATGTTTTCATTTCACCAGAAACACATCACGCTTCAGCACGTAAACTTTGGCAAAGACAGTCTTCCACTGTTAGGGACATAACTATGATCCACAAAAGACACTCTCACACACTGCCAATCAAGGCTTAATTACGTTTAACAAGTTTAAAGATAAAAAGTAAAATAAAAACAAACAACGTATATTACTCTGTCTCTGCAGTGTAACCGCTTCCTTCGCGGCCATAAAAACTGCTGGCGTGCCGCAGGGGGGTACTGTAACCATGATGGTCGTCATGAGCTCCACAGACATGCCCGCTAAATACATGGGGATGGTGCTGTCCGTCGAATGGCTTCTGTGAGCCACGGCACAGTAGTGATAACAGTACGAGGGTCATTCAATAAATAAGGTGAATTTTTCGGTATAAGGACTTCTAATACAGATAGAAGCTTACTTTTTTTTTTTACTTTTCAACGTAGTCTCCCAGCACTGTCACACACTTTTCCCATCTGTGCACAAGCTTCCGTATTCCCTCAGCGTAAAAATCTTTGGACTGATGTCTCAGCCAGTCGCTCACAACACTTTTGACTTCATCGTCACTTTCAAACTTCGTGCCTCTCGTGAACGCTTTCAAGGGACCAAACAGGTGAAAGTCTGAAGGGGCAAGGTCTGGGCTGTAAGGGGGATGAGGGAGCAGTTCCCAGCCCAGCTCGTTGATGGTCTGCACCGTTCGGGCTGCTGTGTGAGGCCTTGCATCTTTGGCACCCACCGGCAGCTGACCTTCGAGTAGCCAAGGTCATCATGGACAATTTTGTGTGCTGTCCCAACAGATAAGCTCAAAGTCCTTGCAATGTCATCCACTGTCACCCTTCTGTCAGACTGAATGAGGTCATTGACTGATTCGATCACCTCAGGAGACCTCACTTCTGTAGGCCTTCCAGGCCTGTCTTCATCCTCAACACTGCTCCGTCCTTCTTTAAGCAATTTAGCCCACTTGTAGACATTTTTTCGGCTGAAACATGTGGCACCATACACAGTTGACATTCTCCTATGAATTTCAACTGGTTTGCACCCTTCAGCAACCAAAAACGTGATAACTGACCGCTGTTCAATCCTGGAGCATGCTTCTTGGTCGGCCATCTTTGTTAATCGCCAAAACTCTCAAAGTTTTTTTTTAATCTGCAAAACAAATTAAATCCATGTGAAAAAGAAGTAAAACAAAACAACAACAAAAAAGAAGTAAGCTTCTATCTGTATTAGAAGTCCTTATACCGAAAAATTCACCTTATTTATTGAATGACCCTCGTAGTAGTAGTCGTAGAAGTAGTAATAATAATAGTATGACTATTATCATTGTGATTAGTAGTAGTAGTAGTAGTAGTAGTAATAAGAGGCGGGTGAGTATTGATACTTGTAGTGTGCCTATGTTCAGTCAGGAACCAAACTCTAAGCGCTGTACAAACTCATTTGTGACAAGAGGCTGCCTTCACGGGTACAGCCGACTGACAGATGCCTTTAGGCTTTCATCATTCGTTTCCCGTGCCATTCAATCAGACTTCGGTCACGCGCACGCACAAACATTTATTGTTATGGACAACTCTCTTCTTCTTCTTGTGGGATTTTTAGCATGCGCTTGGTGCATGCTGCTAAACTGGTCATTGTAAAATTATGAAATGTGTGGGATTGAGGAAGAAGTAGCTGAAAGGGGGATGGGGTGGGCGGGCGTTGGAGGGAGGGGGGGCGGGTGGGGGGGGGGGGGTAGCGCTGAGATGGAGTGGAAGATGAAGAGACAAAGAGGCTCAGAAAAAGAGAAGGGGGTGTCGAGAATAAAGGGAGTGTTTTACCCCGTATCTTCTACAAACCTTTGACAATCGAAAAGATGAGGAAACTCAACCTCAGTTTCACAACGGTCGGATTTTCACACTACATTTTGTTTTCACATATAAATATATTCTTTTTACACACACACACACACACACACACACACACACATATGAGTGATAAGATATATATATATATATACTATGCTTCAAACATTTTTTTTTCAAAGAAATCACTAACAATCTTTATTCAAGAGGGTGATCAAAGTTCTTTTTTGTGAATGCAGCATGCTATGCATGCCAGTCTTTTATACACACAAAACAGACAACTTTATGGAACATTTTGTCACCAACCGTCTTTCTTACGAACCATCACCACAATGAAATATTTTCTGCAGTAATACTGAAACTTCAATTTGATGAATGGACCCGGGTTCTCTCTCTCTCTCTCTCTCTCTCTCTCTCTCTCTCCCCCCCCCCCCCCCTTCCTCACCCCGTTACATTACGCTTAGGTGATGTTCACTTTCCAATGTACTATTATTATCATTATAATTATTACTGTTGTTATCACTATGTCAGTGGTAGTAGTAGTGAAAGTAGTTTGTTTTCTTTTTTCTTTTTTTCTTTCTTTTTTGTTGTTGTTGTTGTTGTTGTTGTTTGTTTCTTTGTTTTGTTTTGTTTCGTTTTTTGTTTAGTTTTGTTTTGCTCTTCAACTTTCTTTTCATTATCAAATATCGTCTGTATTTTCGCCATTGCGTTTGCTGACCGTTTGTGATACATGATAGAGCCACGAAATAAACTCAGACTTGTTGTTGTTAGCTCAAGCTTTCTTTATTGAACACTGTATTTTGTCTTGTTTTCATTATATTAAAAATGCTTAAAGCAGCCATCATCACGATTATAAAAAATAATATAAAAAAGATCCCCTTGCCTCCCCTTGTCGCAGAGATCGGTTAGCGACGTACGTTAATGTTCTGGGAGACAGCTACGGCGCTGCAACCATTCAGACACTGTGCAATATCGAGACGAAGCCAAAGAAACAACAGGAAAAAACGGCTGAGGTGTCGCATCAGTCGCCCTCCGTCCAAAATTCAGATGATCATCAAACGACTCTCACTACTTCTCTGGGTCCCACGATGGGTGACGCCCAGTACAGCAGCACCAGCACCAGCGACACCAGTGTCTGTCGGGATCAGGATCGGCCAGTGGTTGTGGTTGACAGGGAAAGCAAGAAGCCTTCAGAACAATAGCGTGAAACTGATGCCAAAGTGGACAAGGTTTCCGTTCGATTGTCTTGTTCTATTCTTTTGTTTCTTCTTTTTGTTCCGCTTCTCTTTTCTTCTTCTTCGCCATGGATGTTCCAGTTTGCATCGTTAACGTTCCCTGAGACATGCCTTGGCGTCAAATCAACGCTGACATACAAGCTCTCTCTCTCTCTCTCTCTCTCTCTCTCTCTCTCTCTCTCTCTCTCTCTCATCTTGAATTATTCAGCACTTTCCCTTACTAGAACTGCATTTCGAAAATCTAGGTAGTATTTTTATTATGTAGTAATGTCAAGTCCTGCTAATGTCTCGAACTGGCCTTTTTGTGAAGGACTGCGAGTAGGTCACTTAAACAGATGTCATTTGGTCAATAAAATGACAGACGTATCGAAGATAATATATAATAATGATAAACCATTCCATATCATTGGCTTTTCTGAATCATGGACGAACATTCACATTAATGACAGATCTATTTCTATTCCTGGTTACAATATTGTTCGGAAAAATCCTCAAAAATCTAAAGAAAGTGGTATCGTCGTTTATATTCAAAACAACGTTCCGTACGGAATTCGTAATGACCTACATCATCCAGATGTTGAATCACTGTGGCTTGAAGTTCAATCCCAAAATTAATCAACAGATTCGCTCCTTATAGCATTTTTGTACAGACATCCTAAAAGTTTTTCCAAGTGGTATGACGATTTTTGTGAAATGATGGACAGCGCCTGGCTTTCAAAAAAAGAAGTATTAATTTTGGGTGACTTTAATTTAGATCTTTTTCAGTGTCATAGCCGATGGAAAAACATCTATACGTCTTACAATCTCCATCAATGCATTGATTCCCCCACCAGAGTTACACAAAAAACTAGAATGCTCTTAGATCATATTTATACATCCAATCTAACATCAGTTAGAGAAATGTGTGTGCCGAATGTTGGCGTAAGTGACCACAATGCCGTCTGCATTAGATGGGGGGAAAAGGGCTTCAAAACATGTCATATTGTTGTCACAATTCGGTCATTTAAACATTTTAATCTAGACGCCTTTCAGTCAGACCTCATTTCTGCACCTTTCACTAACATTTATAGCTTTACTAATCCAGACGAAGCCCTTTCCTTTTGGATTGCAACGTTACTGCATGTTGTTGATAAACATATCCCTTTAATTCAGAGACGAGTCAAGTCGGAAATTCTTCCGAGCTGGTTTACGCAAGATATCTTTCAAGCAATGGATGACAGAGACTATCAAAAGATAATCGGTCCATTCGAAGAATACCAGAAGAAAGGTAATATTGTCAAATACATGATCAGAAAGTCTAAACGGATTTTCTTTCGTAAACTAATCGAAGACAAAAGCAACACAGCCTTCATATGGAAGGCTATACACCAACTCACCAAACCAAACTCTTCAAATGCGGAATGTCTCATTCCTGTTGATACACTGAACAATCACTTTGCTGACATTGGAAACAAATTAATCGCAAAAGACGATGCACACACTTCTTTTGATTTCAGCATTTTAGAAAACTTCTGTCATAATAAAGATATAAAAACAAAGTTTTCTGTTCCATTAATGTCTATTCATGAAGTCTTATCTCATTTAGTATCGCTAAAAAATAAAAACTCGTGTGGCTTCGATGGCATTAGTCCAAACATATCAACACTATCTACACCTTATACTGCTGATTCTCTTACTTATCTCTTCAATCTTTGTCTACCCAAAAATCATTTTCCAAAAGAGTTTAAATATGCAAAAGTTATTCCACTGGATAAAAAGGTGATGCTAATGATGTCAATAATTACAGACCAATCTCATTGTCTTCTGTCTCAAAAGTTCTAGAACGTCATGTACATCTTTATCTTACATCCTTTATTGAAAAATATCAGCTTCTACATACCAACCAATCAGGATTTAGACAGCACCATTCTTGTGAGACCGCTTTATGTAGAATAACTGATGCATGGCTGCGTGATATCAATAACAGCAAGGTGGTTGGAGTGATATTCTTTGATTTTACAAAAGCGTTTGACTTAATCAATCACGAAATATTGCTTCAAAAATTGAAATGTTGTGGTATTGACGATAACTGCTTATTGTTTCTCAGGTCTTACCTAGAAAACCGTATTCAGTCTGTCTATTCACGTGGCTTTATTTCTTCCAAAAGGCATGTTCCAAGAGGAGTACCACAACGCATGCCCACAATATTTAAAATCATTATTTTGTTTCCATTTCCAACGTAAATCAGACAGAGCTATTGTCCCAAAGCCTAAAATTGATTTATTTAAGATGAGTCTCTCATTTAATGGAAGCATAGAATGGAACATGCTTCCAAAGACATGTCAAATTCCAGCCATATCTCTCTTTAAAACTAACATAAGAATATTTCTATTTGATACATTTGATTAACCTACTCGCGGTCTTTTGCAAATGCTTGCTTGTACTCAGTCCACTAGCTGCCATGCCATGATGAATGAAAAATTGAATGTATGTGTGAACATTGTGTGTGTGTGTGTGTGTGTGTGTGTGTGTGTGTGTGTGAATGTGTACGTATGTCTTTGTTTGCATGTTTAATAATTGTGTGTGTACGTGTGTGTGTGTGTGTGTGTGTGTGTGTAAGTACGTACGTACGTACATGTAATGTACCAATTATTCCAGTTTTCCTCGCTTTGTTACCTTTAATAGACTATTCCAGTTACTGTTCTTATTCGTCGTTCTTATTATTTTATTTTATTTCAATTTATTTCTTTATTTTTATGTTTTGTGTCGTTCTTTATTTTTTATGTTTTGTGTCGTTAAATGGGCAGAATTGTGAAAAGGCCTTTACTGTGCCTAATTCTTTACCCATTAAAGATTCAATCAATCAGTCAATCTCCTTCTACAACCACATCTTCCTCTTCTTCATCATCGTCTTCTCCATCAACTTCTTTCTCTGCTTTTCTTTGATCCAAGGAAGGCACAGTCCATAAACAAGACGTTTGCTTAGAAATAAGAACTAAGTAACTTTGGTTTGGCTTGTTTTGTATATCTCTATGTATGTGTGGATATGTGCATATTTCAGTGCTCGTTTTTTTTGTTTTTTTTTTTTTTTTTTTTTTTGGTGGGGGGGTTGTTTTCAAAAGATTGAAGACATTTGTTGAAGCCCTACTGCAAAGAAAACCAAACGCCATTGATGTTCTCTCATCTAATTAGGACAAAGAGTAATAAAGACTTTGTTCAAGCTTGCTACATGTGTGGAAATAACTGTGCAAAGTCTTTAAAAGATTACATCTTCAGTCGCCTTAATCCCAATACACACTGTCTCCGTTGATGTCAGTGCAACTTGTGTCGTTTTCAAAAAGGGCCTCTCCGTTCGGATAATAACTTATGATTGTGCATTATTACATTTACACACAAGTTCATTGTGTATTGCGTAATCATGCCACTTAATCGACGCCAAGTTTGTTTGCTTTTTGTTCTCATAGTTTCGTTTACCACGTACCCCTATGGCGTGTTTACTGGAATATACCGTGCCAGTGACCTGCTGTGTGTGTATGTATGTATGTAGTCACAGAGACTAAAGGTAGGCTACGTGGGTTTGTCTGCCAAGTGAACTGTATAGAGAAAATAGCATCTGGAGGGAGTGGGGGTGTTTTGTGTGTGTGTGTGTGTGTGTGTGTGTGTGTGTGTGTGTGTTTCTTCTTTTTTATTATTATTATTTTTTTATATATATAATTCAATGTTGATCACACATTTTCGTTCGTTTTTTAATCGGTATTAATGACATCTGAGATTGAAGGCTTTGCCTCTCTTATTTCCCTTTCTCCATGCCCAGCTTCGAAGTGATCTATATTAGAGATCAGACTCATTTCGCATCCACAACTGGTGTTTTACTGTATTGTATTGCATTGTATTGTATTGTATTGTATTGCATTGTATTGTATTAATATTTTTTGCTGCTTGAAATTTGGGATTTCCTGCCCGTCGGGGGCCGTGGGGAGGGGGGTGTGGGGGGGGGGGGGGGGGGGGAGCGCGTCGTCACAGTGCAGAACCATTCTTATTTGTTTTCCTTTTCTCTGAAGTAGGAAGGTCCGGTCAAATTTTAAAATTCATAACAGAAGCCTCATATCTGCATGTCGAAAAGAGAGCAATAAATCAGGAAACCACACCAAAGTTCAAAGCAATATCTCAAATAGTTTTAAAGATATTGCGTTTTGATTTTACCAACAAAAAAAATGGCGATTTTAGCAATTCTCACAAAATGGCATTTTGTAACCCCTGTAAAATTGCAACAAATAGATTTTCACGTCAAAACTTTTCATATATCATTTACATAGTAGACAGAATACCTCGTGTTTTTTTTTTGTTTTTTTTTTTTTCCAGCTGGCTGTTAATGTTACTGGCTGAATGCAGGGAAAATGCTTATTTTTTGCATGTCCAATCCTGCAGTTTTGATGCTAGCGTTACTAAACATGACACACTCAAAACTATTGCAGTTGCATCTACATATACATTCAACATATTTACAGGTTCAGGAAAGACTAGATTTACAAGACAGCAAATATTAAACACAAATCTTGGTAAATGACAGCTTTAAGAATGATTATATGAAATTAATGTATGCTTCATTCAAGACAATCAGGGTTAATGCGCACCATTAATTAAAAGGAAAAGAAAAGTTAAACTTAATCATCCTTTTAGATTTATTTTTTTCCCGACATGAAGTCAAAATCAACATGTATGTATCACTTTATGTAACGGTTTTCTTGTTTGCACTTCTTTAACCATTAATCAATACAGCTGATCATACCTTTCATCCAGTTCTAAAGTATGGACGTCGAACTGAACTTATGCATGGTCCGTATCAGTGCTGAAGTATGAAAAGGTTGAAAGGAAACATCTTACAACAAAGCATCAAAACGTACCCCTTGTAGTGTTATTTTGATTAGTTTTCATGTGTTGTTGTTGTTGTTGTTTTTCTTCTCCTCGCTCAAGTAACTGCAGAATCCGCAAACCATTTAAAATTCAGAAGCACAAAAGTGCACTTAATTTTTACGTGCTACAGATATTGTCTCCACCTTTTCTTCCAACATGTCCACCTGCTGTACAATACTACCATGAAAGTCTGATACTAAAAAATAATAAGACAATGCTCGATTACAACTACCACCAGTTCAGCAGGTAGCGCACACACACACACACACACACACACACACACACACACACAAACATGCGCCCATGTATATACACATAAAAACAGTAAAAATCACGCACACATGCAAAAAAAACACAAAAAAACAACAACAACAAAAATAATGTGCATGTACACAAACACTTTTAAGGCATACACACTATTCATGTGGCATACATAAAAAGATACCTATGATAGTGAGAAATACACACACTAACTCAAACGTATGAACCACACACACACACACACAGAGTGACACACAAAACACACCACTGGCCCTGTTTGAAACTTGTATAATTTCACATTTTGTTATTGCGAACACATTCCCACACACGAAATGGACACTCGTAAGCACACACACATACACACACACACATAGTACATTGGAAAGTGAACATCACCTAAGCGTAATGTAATGGGGTGAAGAAGAGGGGGAGAGAGAGAGAGATGTACATCTGTATGTGTGAGTGTGTGTGTTGTAAATATATTTACATGCACCTCCAAATATATACATATATATATATACGTCAAAATTCACATGACATAATTTAATAATTATTTGGTATATCTGAGCAAAACCTGCAGTGCGTTAAGCTCTGCGATGAGACTTCTACACAGCAGGGCATCGAAACCACTGATCTAAAAATAAACCGATCTGAGGTTGATGAAACTCGTTAAAACATACAGGGTCCCAATTCTTCCGCTAAACAGACGATGCTACACAAATGCTTTGGGATAATTTTGTATGTCATTTTAAAGGGGAAAGAATGAACATTTTAGTGGTGGGTTCAATGGAAAAGATTTGTTTTGTTTGGAAAGTGCAGTAGAGCGTCAAAGCATAAGGTTTACTAAATTTCGGGCTACATTTTTTTTATAAATCGAACTAAAGGTATCAAAATGAAAGTTACCCCACATAAAAGTAGAGAACAGGAACTTTTATTTGATAGTTCTATTGTACCGACTGGATGAAAGCAGAAATATCCGCGACCTATTTTTGTCACCAACCCTCATTCAGACCAGAAGCAGAAGTCGGGGGAAACCTGCGGCGCTGCTGTTTGGAGAGCGAAGTGTATCCCACTTCAGGCGTTCAGAATCACTAACACTCCCTCAGACACAAAAGAAGAAAACACTCAAAGGAAAATACGAAGGTTGTTTGATTTTCTCATATATCTTTTTAACTCGATATATGCGCTTGCTATGGCAAAGTGAAATATATTATGATTAAAAAAAAACCGGTCCGTAAGCCATTGTTTTACAGTATTACATAGCCGCGGGTGTATAGCATACTACAAGTGTATACTTTACAATGAAAGTTCTCTTAAGGTCTAGTGGAGGGGGGAGTATTAAACTCCCATTCTGTATCATAATTATGGGACTCGAACTTGAACCCGTAGACACTAGCTTCCTAGTCGGAAGGCCACAAGGCCTCCGCTCTGCCACCCCATTTATCAAAATAAGATGCACTGCGCCGTAAACATTGTTGAAATATTTCTTGACACACTTTTTGAGATGACCCTAGTAATGAGGTCGAGGTCGTTTTAACCATAAATATACTAAGGCTGACCATTTTCACGTGAATCACAAGCCTGTAGCGACAATTTGGTCAAATGGTCGATGATAACATTTCCACTGCATCCTGGTACTCTCTCTCTCTCTCTCTAACACCCCCAACACACACACACACACATACATATACACACACACTTACACATAGGCACACAAACTGACTCACACGCACGCACACACACACACACACACACACACACACACACGCACGGCAAACGCTGCTTCTATGAAATATCTCAAACGAAAAAGCAACTAGCCCTCTATCAGCAGATCACATGGTAAACTCAAGAGCGTGGAGTGGTAAAAGCCAGCAAAATAACACTTACCTTCAAAGCCTGGTGCACGCAGAAATCACATGCAACTGACGATCAGCTGACATCCAACACTGACAAACTGGTGACTGATCCAGAAAACACAGTAGCCTACATGCTCCATCCATGACGACTTGAAATGCAGAAGATCATCTTCCTCGATTCGCTGCCCTTACTGTTTCATAATAACTAGTGATAATGATACCCGATTCGTTGCCCCAAGTACTATTTCATACTACTAGATCTAGTACTACTACTACTACTAATGATAATAATGACCACCACCACCACCGCCACACACACACGCCCCACCCCACCCCACCCCTGCCACCACCCCCCAAAAAAATGAAGAGGAAGAAGTAGAAACGGCGATGTGATACAAAACAATAATGTAAATCTTCTATTGAATAAAAATACCTTCCAGTTCTTACACACTGACCTCCCTTTTCTCCTTCTTTATCGCTACACTTCTATCATGTCAGAGAACTGTCTTTGAGTAATAAGCACACAAATATATCACCCCAAATCACGGACGACTACTTAACTGCAAAGTGTCGCCAACGTTTAAAATTATTTCCAGTTCCCACAACACAAAACAACAAGGCAGACGTGAACAGGAAATACCATGTGATGTATTCCAACCAATCAGCAAGTGAAGGCATGCTCTCGCGGGAAGTGTTAGTTATTGCTCAGTTGTGGTTGAGTCGCAAGTTGTGCAAACTGATTTAATTTCCGTCAAGATTGTTTTCCGTTGGGAAAAAAAAAAAAAAGGCGAAAAAAGGGGGGGGGGGGGGGGGGGGGGGGGGGACATTCGGTTGTGCAGAAGGCATTTATTTTCAAGTGAAGTGTCTCAGTCACTGAGTGTACGTAAGTGCCGCCGAAGTCATGTGTGTGTGCCTGCATATGTGTCCCCGACGGTGTGTGTGTGTGTGTGTGTGTCACTGTGTGCGTGTGTATGTGTGACTATCGCCGACGATATCTTTCTTCAACGGAAGCACATTATTCTTTAGGCACAAAGCTGCGGAAAAAAAACTCAAGCGACCGTCTGGTTAGGTTAGTGGTAGATGGGAAGTAACTGTATCATTGCTCTTTGGTGGAATGGTGGCGATAGTGTTGCTTCCCTTTGATTTATAATTGAACGCAGTTGACGAGCTCGACGCGAGGTCGAACAACATACTGGAGGAACACTAAACATGCAATGCAATGTGGTGTGATGAAATATTTTGTGATAAGAAAAAAGAATGAGAGAAATGAAATAATACGACAAGCAAAGACTTCCGGCTCAAGGAGATTCTAGTGACAGAGAGGTTTTTACATTCCTGTATCATAAATTGGAACAGCCAGCATTATGACTTAAACGCCGTTCACGTCATCGCAGTTAGCACTTACAGACCAACCTGCATGTTCGTTTAAACAGTATTTTGTTTCAAACATTGTTACGATACACATGTCATCACTTCGACAAGACAAAAAGAAAGTCTTAAGCCTAAAAAAAAAGTCCGGTCGAAATGACGGCTGACTATATAGTATTGTTGCATTCTCACACATATTCAGTAAATAAAGTTACGGATGTCTCTGCAAGGTAGATGTTGATGCAAAGTTCCATGATATATTTAATCAAAAGAAAAATAAGAACAATCTGTCTGTTTAAAGGCGGCAGTACAAAGGTATCCTGGAGTCATGACCTGGGTGCGGCCCGGCCCCCTTAGAGTGTAAGGAGTTAAGGGCCGATATACTTGACGAAGGGGGGCTTCTTCTCTGACGACCTTGTACTGTCCAGCTGTCCCAAGAGTTGCATATCACTGATGCAAAGTTCCATGATATATAATCAAAAGAAAAATGAGAACAATCTATCTGTTTAATGATAAAATGAGAACAATCTATCTGTTTAATGATAATGGTGATAATAATGATGATGATGATGATGATGGTGATGATAGTAAAGATGATAATAATAATGATGATGATGATGATGATGATAATAACAATAATCGGATATAAAAAGATAATAACGTGTGTGTGTGCGTGTGCGTGCGTGCGTGCGTGTGTGTGTGTGTGTGTGTGTGTGTGTGTGTGTGTGTGCGTGCGTGCGTGCGTGCGTGCGTGTGTGTGTGTGTGTGTTTGTTGTGTGCGTGTGTGTGTTATGCCGTGCTTGATATCATTTTAATTTTTATCTCATTTTATAATTATAAATCATGTACTTTATGGTCTGGAGGCTCTCGATGCCTCTACTATCCATACCCCCAGGTACACCCAGTTGCTTTCAGTTTATTTTATTTTTTTGTTTTTTTAATTTATCTAATTTTATCATTTCGCGAGTATCAGTGGAGTATTTACTGTCTGTGTCTCAGTCCTGTGTAATAATTATGCAGTGGTGCGTACGATGAGTGAACAATGACAGGAAAACACAACGACAATTTCCTTTTCCTTTTTTTTTTTTCCTTTCTTTTTTTTTTTCGTGCAATAAAATCTGTTTGTCTCTCTTGGTTTCGCACTGGCTGTGACTGACTTATATAATTATTTCCTCATCTGGAGTCTGGAGATACGTGCACACTATAGTGGCTATACCTATCTGTCTGTAGTGACGTGTAGTATTCCACTGAAGTGACTTCATTGCATACACAGTTACAGTGTGACTGAGAAATCCATGGGGCACAAGTCTTCATCCCAGGATAAATATATATATATAGTGGGTCGGGTATAACATGTTCAAAGACTAGATCATCATAGCCAAGTATAGATAGTCCGGTTGCCAATTGATTTTCAGCCTGATCTTTGATATAGAAAAAAAAAAGAAAAAGAAATAAAACAAAACAAAACAATAAACCCAATAAATTGAAAACAGTATATATAGTATATAACAATAATAATAATAATAAAATAATGTGTTGTTAAAATGTATGTATGCAGTGTGTGTGCGTGTGCGTGCGTGTGTGTGCGTGCCCTTTGTCCCCCCCCCCCCCCCCCCTCGGGCTAGCGCCCTCTTTTGACGGCACGGAGCTTTTCACTGCCTGTCGCTTTCTCAGTGTCTCAGTGTCTCCATCACTGGTAAGCTAACCGAGTTGCGTGTCTCCGTGCCGTGCCGTGCACCACCCCGCTCTCTTCAGAGCCTCAATGCGTCGATCTGGCCATCCCTCTCTCTCTGCCTCTGTCTGTCTCTCTCTCTCTGTGTGCCTGTCTCTTTCCTGTGTGTGTGTGTTGTATGTAGGCTACGTCAGTATACGGGTCTGCCGCGTGCAGTACTAGTGTACTACGCCGCGTATGCCGCCGGTGCTTACAGACAGTATATGTATATCAGTATAAAATTAATGTAGAGTGGCTCTCTACAATGACATCTTTTGCTAAGAGCCCCTTGATGTGGTCCTGTACTTCCTGGAACTGGTGTGGAGGTATGCGACGATATGGTTGGGCCACTGGTGTAGGGTCTGTCGTTCGGATGCGATGATAGACTGCATCTGTATAACCCAGATCATTCTCACCTGTGGAGAAGCAAGTCGCATGCCTAGACAGCAGTTCCTGGAGTTGTTGTTGCTGAGTAGCGGTGCCATCGAAAGAGGGGAAAGGAGTAGATTGGGGAGGGGGAGGGGTAGGTGGGCAAGCATTGGTTTGGAGGGAGACAACAAGTTCATTGGCATGTGCTGTGACCTGGATGTTGTCTGGGCTCTCAACTGCAACAACAGCATGGAGGGTTGCCACAGGAGTGCGTGCTGGCAGGAATTTGTCTTCCTGTGAAAGGTTGGCCAGACGAACATACCGGGAAGCTTTGTCAGTAGCAATGAGTGTTGGCACCAGGAGAAGCCCTCCTGGGAGTGGTTGGGCCAGTGGAGAAGCAAAGAGGTGGTTAGCAGTTTCATTCCCAGTCACCCGCACTGTCGCCATAGAGTTTGCAGGGATGCAGCATTTCTGATGTGTCCGTGCCATTCCTCTTGTGGAGACGTTGTCGAGATGAATCTCACGGATAGTGGTCTGGAGGTAGGGAGGAAGGCCCTGGGCTTTCGATAGACATGGACCCAGGACATTCATGCCCAGCAGTACAGGCAGGTGCATTTTGCGTTGCTGCATGGCTGGATCTGTGGGCTCCTTGACAACAAGGACTGGAACGTTGGGGCAGTGTTGGTCGAACAGCTGGATGTCGACGACGTAGATGCCGGTGTATGGTACCTCTGCGCCATTGACAGCCCTGACTGTGATGTGGCAGTCCTGTAGTTTCAAATGACTGAGATGTTTCGCTGCCCATGTCTCAGTCACTGTGGTCACCTCGCTTCCTGTGTCAATCAGTGCAGACACCACTTGGTTGTTGAGAGTGATGTCTGCTGTGGGGCACTGGCCAATCAGCGTGTTCCCGGCCCCCGTTGCCTGCCTACTGATGGCAACGGGGGTTAGAAGTTTCCCTGTCGTTGTCCTGGCTTGCCTCCCCGTTGCTGCATGTACCGCTGCTTGGTGTGGCACTGTTGCTCAGTGTGGCCGAAACGACTACACCACAGACAGCGTGGTCGTGATCTCCCTCCATCTCTTGCTTCTTGCTTGAGTGGTTGTCCTTGTCACAGGGGTTGTTGATCCCGGCGCATGTGCTGAGATGGCTGTGGCAGTCTTGGTGGGGCCCATGCGACTTCTCTCTGGCCAGCAGGTGCAGGTGTAGGTGCAGGTGCCGGTGCAGGTGTAGGTGCAGATGCCCGTGCAGTGGTGAGGGCCTCAATTCGAGCCTCCAGTCGAGCGATCCGTGCCACCGCAAACTGGTCTAATGGGTCTGGGTTGTCCTCTCTCATCCACCTCTGGGCCTCCCTTTTGACTTCTTCAAAGGTGGTGCCTGGGTGTTCCCTGAGGATCCGCTTTATGTCGCAACGTAAAGCAGCTGGATGAAGGCCACTGGCAAAAGTTGGACAGAGCACTTCTGGTGGCAGTACGTGGGCCTGTGCGTGGTTGGCTTTCATCCAAAGGGTCCTTAGTTGAGAGGCATACTCCCCCACTGTTTCCCCCACGCCCTGTTGGCGTTTATAAAAGGCAGCTGCCAGTGTGGGGCCATCGCGCTGCTGCCCCCAGTTTTCCTTGATCAACTCTAGAATTTTGTCTGGCGAGTTTACGTCGGCAGTCGGCAGTCTGACGATTTCCTGTCGGGCCCGGCCTTCCAGCGAAGCGAGGAGCCACCCCGCTGCTACTGAGTCTGGTAAGGGCTGGAGTTCGAGGGCCAGCCTTACCTCGCGGATGAAGTCCTCGACATCTAATGTCCCTTCCTCCCCAGAGAACTTGGGCAGCTTGTGGGGGCGGAGGGTGATGGCGTGTGCTTCGTTTGCCATTGCTCAGTTTGCTGTATTCAGCTGCACTGTTTTCCTGTTGTTGTATGGATGGTAACTTTCTGCTCCTTAAGGAACCCTGCTCGCAGCGCCAATTGTGTGATGGACTCGGGGTAAGGGTAGGGTTGGAGTGGAGTGGAGATAGGGGTAAAGGTATGGTTGGAGTGGAATGAGGAATTAAGAGTAGTAAAAGATAGCATGTTCTCGTGCAGGCAGGAGCATATGAGAGCGGACGCCCTTTCAGTTGTTTATTTACTACAGCTATTACAGGAAAACAGTGCCTGCAAGACACAAATAAATAAAAGCCATAAATACAATGTCAACGTTGCATGTACGTATAACAATGAGCATACATGAGGCAAAGACCAAGACTGGTAGAGTACCCACATCAACAAAGTATAAAGGAGGGAACCAAAACCAAACCGAAACACAAAAACCATATTCTACAATACATGAACACCGGAAGCACCATAAGTGGGAAGTCATTCATGGATGTGGGTAACATGGAGCATACACAGTGCTGTGCCTACCTCTGGGTTTGGTATTTGCCCAAAACAACTATATGCACTCCCTTTGTCAAGTAACATTAATACTAACATACCTTATAGTAAATAATAACAACATAATTATCAAAATACAACAAACTCATCCTACCAACTCCAAATGGGAAATCAAACCTCAAACTTAGTACATAAAATATTTAACATATAATTTATAAAATATACTCACTATCAAGTACACATACACAGTAAACTCATAAAAGCAACATGTCTGTTATTCTTCACCTGGTCCCCAAGACCATGCAACTAAAGGGCTAGGGTTATACTTAATTAGTAAAGTAACCAAACAACCTAATCCATGGAAAACTATTTCAGCTGTATTAAATTTAAAGCGACTCAAATGAATCAATCATCATGTGGCACTATACCGGAGTATGCTGTATAGGAGAAAGCATGATAACTGAGCTGGAAAGACTATTACTTGGTCTGGACTCAAAAAGCTCATCCTGTGTCAAAGTGACTCAAATGAAGCAAAGTTTATCATGTAGCATTATACGGGAATAAGCCGTATAGGAGAGAGCATGATAACTAACTTACAATCAACAGACTGATACATATCGGGTGGTTTTAACCAATAACTGATATTAATCAAACACTATCTTGTAATCACCTCAACAGAATACTACACACATCTTAGAGTACTGAGCACACTGTAGCAGTACAACCGAGATCAGCATGTAAGATAATACCTGAATAGTAAACAAGATGGCTTAGATATAATACTGGCAACCTGATAGACCAGAGAGTAAGTGAAGCACCATCATGGCTTAACCATTAAGTGGAGAATGAACTTACACAAGTTATCCGTTGCATCAAAGCCAAATATGAGCATAGGTAAGCTTGCGCTCAACATTTAAATCGTCTCCGCTGAAGCCGGGATAAGTAACCTAACCTTCAGTGACAGCAGATGAGAGAGAATGAGTCATCCCCTAGAACATTCTGGAACAGACTTTCTTGTATCCCGAGACGTCATTGACTGACGTAAAAAGAATCAAATGGAATACTGCTACGAACATATGACGACATGGCGATTTTCTAGATCAATCATAACCGAGCTGTGCCTAACATGTCAAAGCCATAACTAAACAAAGAATTAACTGAACAAAGCAACCACTGGACATACTTATATGAACACAAGTACTGTGTCAAAGAATACCTTTCACAAGTCAACACGTTCTACACAATAGTACTTACAGCCATACATAGGGAGATGCTGTTGTGGGAACGACACTGACCACTACACGGCAAGAGACAAAGAGAGCAGGTGCTGGCCGCGGCTGGCTCGGGTGTGGAAGTGACCACTCATCGCCTACTATTGGAGTTTAACGACCTATTGGCGTCTACACCCTTAAGGTCAAGTTTGTTCGGTTGGAGTTGATTTAATGCAGGTATTTGTTTGTGTGGTTGGGGTTGTATGTATTTATACAAATTAGGCGAACTACAAAGACAATCACGTGGGCTGCAAACCAGATCGTCACTAATCTGAAGAAATCTGATGAGAACTGTGCTTGTTACAAGGTGTTCAGTGACAGATTTCTAGATGATTACTGAACCGATTTGCATCGGATAAGTTGCAAAAGAAAGAGCTCAACACCTACTTTATAATGAGTGTAAAATGAAGTGTTGATTATTTAAGATGAATTTATAATCTTAATTTAAGTCACCTGAACAGGGTCAGTTTTAACGAGCTCGTCGCTGAAAATTACAAACTGCGTTAAATCAGTTTCACGTAGGCGAACATAAATGGAATAGATTTAAAGATGGAATTAAGACGATTCTGCCAGTATATAATACTAGTAGTTTACTGATCCGACAAAAGAGTTATTAATTAATTACGGTGGAACAGAAACACAAGTTTCTTCTCAGCCAATGACGTACCGCGACGCCACACTGGTCGAGCAGTCAGCAGGTGGTCTGGCCAGGACAAAATGATGTAAGCAGAGTGACGTCACATATTCTGTGCAAGGATTAGGAGGGAAAACGTCGTCTGCTCTGGCTTGTGTGTGAATAGTGTTGGAGCAAGCATAGCGCGCTTGGTCACATAAGTACTGATTTACTGTACGACGCCGGCCGGGAATACTGACGTGCACTGTTCGAGTCAGCGGTGTCAGTGCATAATGTGTGTGTGTGTGTGTGTGTGTGTGTGTGTGTGTGTGTGCGTGCCGTGTGTGTGTGTCAGTGTGTGTGTGTGTGTGTGTGTGTGTGTGTGTACCGGCATAATATGTGTGTGTGTGTGAATGTGTGTATACGTGTGCACTAGTACGTGTACTGATAGTTGCCGGTGTGTGTGTCAGTGATTACATTGTCAGTGTGTCAAGTGTGTGCGTGCGCGCGCGCGCGCGCGTGTGTGTGTGTGTGTGATTCAGCCGGTGTGTGTGTGTGTGTGTGTGTGTGTGTGTGAGTCAGCCGGTGTGTGTGTGTGTGTTTGTGTGTGTGCCAGTGTGTCAGTGTGACAGGATGAGTGCACGCGCGCGCATGTGCCGGTGTATAGTGTGTGTGTAGTGTAGTTATGTTGTTGTTTTGTTGTTGTTGTTTTTAATTGAAACTGTGTGTGTGTGTGTGTGCGCGCGCGCTTGCGCGCTCGCGTGTGCGTGTTCGACAGAATGAGTGCCCGCGTCGCGCACGCGCGCGTGTGTGGGTGTGTGTCACTGTGTATGTCTGTATCTGTGTTTTCGTCAGTCAAACAGATGACAGGCTGACACGATTGACTGATACAAAGGAAACACACAGAGAGAGAAGGAAACAACTCGAACCGAACAAACTTGACCTTAAGGGTGTTGGCACCAATGGGTCGTTAAAACTCCAACAACGAGTCAAGAGAAGACAGCGCCAGCCATCACAAGCACACACACACACACACACACACACACACACACACACCACACACACACACACACAGAGAAAAAGGTCTAATTACCATTATCTCTCTCCAAGCCGTAACCCACCCCCTAACACCCCTACCCACTTAGCATCCCCCCCCCCCCCCCCCAACCCTTCCTCCTATCCACCGTTGGAAGAGCAAGCAGAGTTAAGTCCCCTAGCTACAATCCACACCCCAACCCTCTCCCCCCCCCCCCCCCCCCCCCCCCCTCTCTGTCTCTCTCTGTCTCTCTCTCGTGGCTACACTTCTCCATCACATCACCCTTTCCACCCACTACTTTCATCGAAGGCACCACCACCACCATCACATTCCCTGTCTCACTCCCCACATCCCCACTCCGCCCTCTTGCAAATCCTCTTTTCCCCCCCTCCCCTCCCCCCACCTCCACCCCCAGCCCTCCACCTTCTTTTCCTCTCCATGATATCATCGACCTCGCAGACTGAACACTGACACATGATGACTCTGGCACTGCCACACACACACACACACACACGCAGAGTGGTGGCAAGAGAGTGAGTTGATGTGATGGGCGTGAGCATTTGGAGGAGAAGAAAAGAAGAAGAAGAAAAAAAAAAAAGAAAAAAAATCACACGATCATTCGAAGCAGCGGTAGCAGTAGCAATAGCATTAGCAGCAGCTGTATGTATAGCAGCAGTAGCAGTAGCAGCAGCCCTGTGGAGATCTGTTGAAGACAAAAGACCGGAAACGCATTACATGCATGCAGCTTTTGCTCCCTCAACTTGACTCGCACACCCCACGCCCGCGCGCGCTTGCGCTTGTGTGTGTGTGTGTGCGTGCGTGCGTGCAAGTGTGTATGCGTGTGTACCAGTGTGTGATAAAAAAAATTAAAAAAACAACAGCAACAAAAAAACCCACAACCTCAACCACAATAAAAAGCATAAGTACATACGTTTTCTAACCACCAAACACGAAAAGAAAGGAAGTACACACTTGAGTGACTGGATGTGCTTGAACTCCAAGTCTGCTAAAATGCCGGAGCATGAGTGTGTGTGTGTGTGTGTGTGTGTGTGACTCTGGCGTGTAATTTGGCGTTGTGCAGCAAGCCAGACAGAGACTTGACAGGGCCAGGCAGGCTAAAAAGGAGAGATGTGCTCGACGGCATCATTGGAACAGCCCCTCCGTCCCCTACCCACCCACCCACGCACACACTCTCTCTCTCTCTCTCTCTGTTCGACCTCTATTCGAGTTCGAGGTCTCACTCGCTTCCACGCTTACGGGGCTGACAATGCTGCTTGGTTGGGTTATACCATTGCCTTGTGTATCTTCCTGAGTTGGCGACTCACACACAGAGTGCATGTGTGTTTTGTGCGTGTGTGAGTGATGTGTGTGTGTGAGCTTGTGAAACGAAGAAGAAGAAGAAGTTGGAGAAGAAGACGACGAAGAAGAGACGACAGTCAAGCAAGAACTACCTACAGGGTGATGATGCTTTCCATCTCTGGAGTAGTATCATGATATCATCATCATCATCATCATCGCCATGATCTTCATCATATAATTATTCTCAGTTATACAGCGGACCAGGAAGAAGAAGGTTGGTGGACTAGTGACACAGCTGTAATTAGAGATAGTATCAGTGTGTGATGGAGATTCGGGGTTTTGGAATATGCATGGGAACGACTGTTATGTCTGTTCTCTGTGTTTGTGTGGAGGGAAGGGGTGTGTGGTGGTGGTGGGAGGCGGGGAGGTGTGTGTGTGTGAACTCAGAACTCAGAACTCAGAACTCATTTAATTGTCGTAAAACCATCATAGGAATTATGGACACTATAAACTAAACACAACAAGCAATGTGTGTGTGTGTGTGTGTGTGTGTGTGTGTGTGTTGTGTAGTGTTGTGTGTTCATAGATCACTATGATTATGTGTGTTATGTTGCATGTTTTATTATGTGTGTTGGTGTGTGTGTGTGTGTGTGTGTGTGTGTGTGTGTGTGTGCTTGTGTGTGTGTGTGTGTGTGTGTGTGTGTGTATGTGTGTGCTTGTGTGTGTGTGTGTGTATGTGTGTGTGTGCTTGTGTGTGTGTGTGTGTGTGTGTGTGTGTGTGTGTGTGTGTGTGTGTGTGTGTGTGTGTGTGTGTGTGTGTGTGTTCTGTGTTGTGTAGTGTTGTGTTTGCATACATCACTATGATTATTTGTGTTATGTTGTATATTTTATTATGCGTGTTGGCGCTTTGTGTGTGTGTGTGTGTGTGTGTGTGTGTGTGTGTGTGTGTGTGTGTGTTTACATATACATATATATGTGTGTACCAATGTGTGTGTGTGTGTGTGTGTGTGTGTGTGTGTGTGTGTGTGTGTGTGTGTGATATTTCATTGTCTGTCTCTCGATCACTGTGTTCCATCTGTCTGCCTGTGTATCCGTGTCTGTGTGTCTGCCTGTTTGTCTCTGTCTCTCAATATTGATGGCAACATATATGT
>NC_134901.1:20930933-20955933 GCF_041734735.1 Babylonia areolata
GGCAATTTACATATTAAAAAGAAAAGGAAGAAGGTTACAGTTCAAACAACAGTTTTCAATCTCTGACATTTACATAATGGCAAGTACTGGTCAGCTGAAAAAGTGGAAGAACGATTAAGTGTTTGTACTGACAGTGGAAAAAAAAAAAAAAAAAAAAGAAAAAACAACCCCCAAAATACCAGCAACATCATCTTTTGCCGAGCGCGTCCGTTCGTGCGCGCGCGTATGTGTGTTTTGTGTGTTAACGAGCATAATTATGGGTACTGCTACTATCAAACAAAAGTATAATAACAACTGGAATTTCACGAGCATTTCTATCATCAGTAGGTAGTTGTTTCTAAAGGAGGTGTGTGTGGCCATCAGAATCCATTTTTACAGGCAAGTGCTTGTGTGTGTGTGTGTGTGTGTGTGTGTGTGTGTGTGTGTGTGTGTGTGTGTGTGTGTGCTGTGTGTGTGTGTGTGGTGTGTGTCTGTGTGTGTGTGTGTGTGCTGTGTGTGTTTGTGTGTGTTAAGGAAAGGGCAGAAGCTAATAACACAGCGAGGTATTGAGTTAACCTGACTGCGACACGTCCAGGCGTAGACACTAGAATTCCCTTACGTAACTCTACACTGTGTTTATGTCAAAACGTGGGAGAACCTGATTTTTAACAGCGACCGGGTTACTGACATCCGGTCATAGACACTAGAATTCGAGATACTAGTGTCTTTGCATCCGGTTCACTGCTGACAGACAACATGGAGACGCGCGTAGACGAGCTTGTCGAGGTGAGGCAAATGTTTCGCAAATTAAAGTTAAAATGTCACTATATAAAAACTAACTAGTACGTGAACAGACAGAGGAAAACACGAAGCGTCCTTCCAAATGTTTTAAAAGGTTTTTATTTTAAATGTTTATTTTGATAATTCTTTTGTTGTGACAAAAAAAAAGTGATACAATATATACAGACACACATCTTTCTGTATACGTCAAGAAAGTAACTGACCAATACACGACATGCATATATGCATCTTGCATGTAATAATATTTACATGACTAACTATGACCTCAATCACAGATGCTCACAGGTTACTGCACAGCCACACACACACACACACACACACACACACACACACACACAATGAATATGTAAGGCGGGAATATGAAACAGTATCAAGATTATAATATATATATATATATCAGTCTTACTATTATCATCTCAGCTGTGTGTATTAATGGATAACATAAAATACTCACCATGGACTGGCAGTTAATACTGTCAAAATGTTAGCATGCATTAAACTTCTATGAAATTGTTCTTGCTACATCAGCAAAACCTGAAGTTTTCAATCATTTTCCAATTTTCAACAACTGTCTGTGAATCAGCTGGAAAAAAACAACAACCACCAAAGTCTAGGTATATTACAATAGTACATGCACAATACAACCCAAGATGAAGTAAAGCTTGCACATTTACTTAAAACGGGCATACAGTGATATACCATATGTGTGGTACCAAATCCTGAAAAATAGCACTAGTCTAGTAGTTAACAATAAACAATCTTCCCTTTCCACAAAAGATTTCTGCTGTCTGTGACCTACCAATGGTTTTCGTGGGGGTGGTTTTGGTGTTTCCACTGTCTTGCAAGGCATGAATTCAGTTGGAAGACTTCCAGGAATCAAGGATCGCACACCAGTGTGTCCTGCAAGACATACCATTTGGCATAGTCGTACATCAAAAAAGATTGTATTTTACAAAACTTTCCTACCAAAAAACATACAAACTTAACAATAAGTGCCCACAAAAATGTGCACAATACATTTTACTATTGTGCATGTAACCCGAGGACTGGCAAGGAATGAACAACCACCTCGTCAGAAGTCTCAATGCAAACTCAATTTCAATCAAGTAGTTAAAAATACAAAGTAGATCATAAGAATACGTATGTAAAGATCTCAGTCCACATTCTTTGGCCCTTTCTATAGTTGTAGCACTGGTTATTCGAGATTTTGGAATAAGAATTTATATTAGCTTAGCCCATTTGCAAATGCTATTCAAAATTACGAAATACATAATAATGTTAAACATCCCATTTATGAAATCTTTACTTCATCTTCCGCAACACACATTTATACTAACAAAACCATTTGCTCACCTGGCGAGGAATGAACAACCACCTCGTCAGAAGTCTCAATGCAAACTGACGAGTTTTTTTTTCTGAATTTCTATCACACTGCATTTAATGTACTCTCTCAGCATACTTCCCGTGCAATGTCCAGCCATAGCAGAGTTCATGTCACTACACCCTCCCCTCATAAAGATAAAAATCTTTCCATTAAAAAAAACAACAACGTAAAATACAATGGAAACAAGATCCAACTGTACAATTCCGGTATCTGAGTCCCACTGTCCAGAGAAAGGTCCATCTGACCTGGTGCTGTAGCTTTTACTTTGTTGACCATTGCGTCCAATGGCTGTCCCAGGCCAGTATACGTGAACCTATGTGGCCGCCGTCTGTCACGCACTGGTCGTCCAGTTGGTGTTCCTAGGGGATCACCATCTGTATCCAGCTCTGCGTCTCTACGTCGTTCAGGAATGTCAGCCAGCAATTCACCCTCAGGGACTGACCTCGTCCTAGGCTTGCCAACTGACGTATTTCTCAGATAAGGTGAGGGATCCCGAGGCAGGTTGGGGGGCTGGTTTGGCGATTGATGAGGACTTGGGTTTGGTGGTGGGTGGGGTATGGGATTTGGTGGTGGGTGGGGTGCCTGCTCTGGTGATGGCCGTGGTGATGGGTGAAGCGCAGGATGTGGGGAAGGAATACCTAGCTGCACCTGTGGTGGTGCAGCTGCACCATCCCCTGGGATGTTGTTCCGTGGAATCATCAGTGGGGTCACTGGTGAGAAGAACGGGTTCAGACCTGGTGTCGTGGGGGTCAGGTAGGTTGTACTGACCAGGTGGAGCAGCAGGTGCCACACTGCTGGAGGAGAAGGACTGTGGATCTGAATTTCTCTCCGACGTGGTCTCTGTCCTTTGTGGCACGAACACTTGGGCTGCAGGGTTCAAGTCATGGCAACTGCTGCTGTCCCTATTACTGGGTGGCCGGGCCACTGCAGTCCTCTGAGCTGTCTGTCTCCTTTGCTGCGAGGTTCTCCCTCGTGCCGCTGGTTCCTCATCTGGGCTAGAGAGGGAATTGCAAGGGAGGAGCATGTTTCTGTGAAGAACACGGGACCTCCCCCCTTGTGAACTGTCTCAGGTTTGACCTCAAACACCGGAGCATCTTCTTCCATTCTGCGGACCACTACATGGATGGTGTCTTCCCAGTAGGAACGGAACTTCCCAGGTCCACCCCGTTGTGACAGATTCCTCACAAGGACCCTGTCGCCTGACTGAAGCTCGGCTGTACGCACCTTCTTGTCGTACTGTTTTTCGTTCTGTTTAGCTTTCCTTGTTCCTGTGTCTCTAGCCTTGGCATGTGCCTCCTTTAGGACCTTTCCAAAGTCTTCTACATATGCCGTTATTCCTGAACGCGGAGTCTGACCCTGGCTTTGCAGTCCAAAGATAAAATCCACTGGCAACCGCGGTGTTCGCCCAAAGAGTAAGAAGAAAGGAGAGAATCCCGTTGCTTCGTTCTTGATACAGTTGTATGCATGGACAAGTTTGTTTACATGAAGGTGCCAGCGATTCTTGTGATCCTTCTCCAGGGTCTTTAACATAGACAGCAACGTCCTGTTGAAGCGTTCCACCTGTCCATTTCCCTGAGGGTGGTAGGGCGTGGCGCGAGATGATGCGATTCCACACAGCTTGTGCAGTTCTTGGATAAGCTTGTTTTCATATTCTCCCCCTGGGTCATGGTGAATCCACGCTGGCAGGCCAAATCGTGGAATGAAGTCATTGAATAACTTCTCAGCCACTGTCTTCCCTGCCTTGTTTCGGGTTGGGTAAAGCCTGAGGCAAATCTTGTGAAGTGGTCTACAATAACCAGGATGTACTCGAATCCGCCACAACTTCTCTCCAAGTGTAGGAAGTCAATGAATACAAGTTCCATGGGTGAGGTAGTGGAAATGGTTTGCACTGGGGCCCGTGTGTGTCATGACGGTGCTTTGTCACTGATGCACATGCATTTCTTTGTCACACAGCGTTCTATTTCCGCCGCCATGTATGGCCAGAAGAACTTTTGTTGTACCAGCGTTGTCGTCCTCTCCACTCCCATATGTCCCGTGTCATTCTTCTTCTTTTTTAAAAGATTATTTTTTCTTAACCACTGACGCGGTCGATAGCGCCGTTTGGGTGTGGTCTATGCTTACCGTGCATACATTTTTTTTATTTTATTTTTTTACTTGTTCTTTGACCTTTACGTCTCACTGTGTGTTTCTGTCTATGCTCTTTCTGTGTGTCCTTTCCTTTGCATTTATTCTCTTTGTGGGTCTGTCTGTCTGCTTCACTTCGTCATTGTGACTTATTCTGTCTGTCTGTCTCTGTCCCCTTTCTGTCACACACACACACACACACACACACACACACACACAGGCACACAGACAGACAGACACACACACACACAGACACACACACACAGACACACACACACACACGTGTACGGATGGATACGCCGATGTGTGTGTGTGTGTGTAGAAAGAGAGAGAAATAGAGAGAGGGAGGGAGAGACAGACAGAGAGAAAGACAGAGAGAGAGAGAGAGAGAGAGAGAGAGAGAGAGAGAGAGAGAGAGAGAGCGAACACAGAAACATAAAATGTATATATTCATTTTTCAGTGGGATTAACACAAAGAGGGCAAAGTAAATCGCGTTCATTAGTTTTTGTCAAAAAAAAAAAAAAAAAAAAAAATGAAAAAAAAAGAAAAAAAAAAGATAAATAAAATGAAATTGTGATAAGATTTTTAAAATTTTTTTTTATTATTTTTTTTTTTACCCACCTTCGATTACTGAGTTCGAAACGCCAAGAACTTCGAAGAAGGAGAAGGAGAGGAGGCAGAGTGGGAAGAAGAAAGAAGAAAGATAATGAAAAAAAAAGAAAGAAAGAAAAAAAGAAAAGAAAAAAATGAGAGAAAGAAGTAGTAAAGGAGAAAGAGATGTGGGGAAAAGGAGATGGCGAATTAGAACAAGAAGAGGTGGAGGAAGAAGTGAATGAATGAATGATTTTTTTTCCCTCCCAACAGTGAAGATATTCTCACTTTAGGCCGACTTACACATCTGCAGTTGTTCTAAGAGACACACAAACATAATAATATGCATTTTTTTTTTTTTTAAGAATTATAAATGTTGTTATACTCAAAACATGTATGTATATTGTACAAGGACAACAACGCGGCGTCAAACTGAGTCAGTGAGAGACACAAGATCACTCACATCTTTACGAAACGGAGGGAGAGCGGGGGAGAGGGGGGAAGGGAGCCCGGGGGGTATGGGGAGAGGGTTCGGGAGGGGGGGGGGGAGAGGAGGAGGAAAGGGGGGAGGGGTATTGTACAAGGATAACAATGCAGCGTCAAACAGAGAGTCAGTGAGAGACACACACATCACTCACATCTTTACGAAACGGAGGGAGAGCAGGGGAGAGGGGGGAAGGGAGGCCGGGGGGTATGGGGAGAGGGGTCAGTGGGGGCGGGGGGGGGGGGGGGGGGCGGGGGGGGAAGGATGAGGAGCAGGAAAGGGGGGAGGGGTCGGGGGTGGGTGGGAGGAGGAGGAGGAGGAAGAATAAACAACAAGAAGAAGAACCAAGAAGAAATGTTTCTTGTAAATGTTTCTAATGAAACAAGGGATTTTCAACTTTCTTTTTTTTTTTTTCAGCTCTGGTTCCCCAAGTCTGACCCCAATGAAGCTTTCTGCGCGCTGTGGCTCTCTCTCTCTCTCTCTCTCTCTCTTTTTATTATTTTTATTTTTTACCTTCTATTAGAGACTCTTTCTTTCTGTTATTCTTTCATTCTTTCTTTGTCCCTTTCACCATTCTTTTCTCCCTTCCTTTCTTTCTTCTTTCCTGTCGTACTTCCTTTCCTTCCCTTTCCTTCCTTTTATTTCTTTCCTTTTTTCCCCCCTTCCTTCCTTTCTTCCGTTCGTTCCTTTATTCCTTCTTCTTTGTTTCTTTTTTTTTTTTTTTTTTTATGAAAGCTGCACAACCAGTATTCTGATGACAGAAATCGGGAGTTGTCATCAGTACAAGCAGCGCTACCAGACTGGATCATTAGACCAGTGTGAAGGGCGCAATGGCCGAGTGGTTAAAGCGTTGGACTTTCAATCTGAGGGTCTCGGGCTCGAATCTCCGTTACGGCGCCTGGTGTGTAAAAAGGGTGAAGATTTTTTTTTTTTTTTTTTCCCCGATCTCCCAGGTCAACATACTTATGTGCAGACCTGTTAGTGCCTGAACCCCCTTCGTGTGTATACGGCAAGCAGAGGATCAAACAGGCTTTGTCTCCTTCGTCGGTCGTAGATCTAGCCCAAGAGTTTCGTTTGTTACGATAAGAGACCCAAAGATAACCTGATACTCTTTCGGATTCCATCAGCTGACCGTAACCAGGTTACCAGTCCACTACACACACACACACACACGCGCGCGCGCGCGCGCGCGTACACACACACACACACACACACACACACACACACATATATATATATATATTTAGAACAAAATTTTATTCCACAGGCCTCCGGCCCCTAGAAACAAAAAGAACAATATATATATATATATATATATATATATATAGAGAGAGAGAGAGAGAGAGAGAGAGAGGATTCACACAAACACTGGGCACACAGGAAAACCTTGAAAACTTTTAATCTCATCTGTTACAACCGACACTGGCGGACAAACACAGCAGCCTACAGTAGTCGGGGGATGGGTGGGGGAGGGGGAGGGGGGGATAGGTTATTAGGGAGTGGGAGTAAATCGTGAATTTGTGTTTTGCTTTATGCTTTTTTTTTCTTTTTTTTTTTTTGGGGGGGGGGGGGGGGTTAAGAAGAAGAAAAGATCGCGGGATGGGAGGCAGGGATTTTATGTATGTATGTATGTATGTATGTGTATGTATGTATGTATATATATATATATATATATATATATATATATATATATGTGTGTGTGTGTGTGTGTGTGTGTGTGTGTGTGTGTGTGTTATAGCTAGCATGTATTACGTGTGTGTGTGTGTGTGTGTGTGTGTGTGTTTCACGTAAGAAAAGCACATGCATTCGACGTTTTACATGAATAAACACACTCTCAAAACCGCTCTGCAATAGCACGTCAGTCAGACGCAAAAACACGCACGCACGCACGTGCACACACACAACACAACACACACACACACACACACACACACACACACACACACACAACACATACACACACACACACACATCCGTAGGTAGGTTATGGAATTCATTAGTCTTGAATCGAAACAACCTTCGTGTGTGTGTCTGTGTGTGTGTGTGTGTGGAGAGAGAGAGAAAGAGAGGGAGAGAGAAACAGAGAGAGAGAGAGAAGTCTGAAGTCTGAATGGTTTATTGTTTAGGCCTTTCTGACCGTGACAAGGGGGGGGGGGGACTTCCGTGTTAACATCCATTATAAAGAACAACAGCGTCAATATATGAACAACAAACAAAGGGTATGAAAGAGAGAGCGGTTTATACTTGTGGAATAACGGTCGTCAGAAATCGGAAGTATCGTTTATCATATCTCCAAAGACTCCATCTCTCTCTCTCTCTCTCTCTCTGGCTACCGTTCAAAGCTTATCGACTTTTGTATTCCTTAGATAATAATAATGGCAAAAAAAACATGGGCAACGTGTGTTCGTCAGTGCTTAAATTCTTATGGTTATTCTTTTGTGTGGGATAATCAGGGTGTTGAAGATATTGCATGTTTTATCAAGTGTTTTAGACAGCGAATAGTTGATTGTAGGTGGCAAGATTGGCATGACCATATGGAAACTAGCGATAGATTTGCACAGTTTAGAATCTTTAAAACACCGCAAGGGCCTGAACCATATATTGGGTTTGAAATAAACAGATATGTAAAAAGTGCACTGACAAAATTTAGATTTGGTGTTTCTAATATTGCTGTTCAGTTTCAGATACTGTAGTAGGAGTGAATATGTATATACGTGTCGATTGTGCAACCTGGGTAGGGAAGATTAATCGCATTTTTTGTTATGTTGCCCTGCTTTGAGTGACCTCAGACAAATATTAATTCGACCTAAATATTATAAAGATCCCTGTGCTTTTAGATTTAATCTGCTCATGTCGTCAAAACATGAGCTTACCCAACAAAACTTGGCCATATACTTATATGAGGCATTGAAGAGACTTCGAATCGTTATTTTGTGAATGTTGTTGAGTATTGTATTAGCTACTTTTGGTTGATTTGTGATGTTGGTTTATCGTGTCAAGTCATTTTCCTTATTTATTTTCTTGTGTGACCCCCTTCAGTAAGGGGCTTTGGCCTTAATCTGAATAAAAGATCGTTATCGATATCGTTATATATATATCTGTCTATAGACGTGTTTGTCTGCCTCCTTATCTGTCTGTTTTTGTGTGTTTTTTTATGTCTCTTATCTGTCTGTTTTTGTGTGTTTTTTTATGTCTCTTATCTGTCTGTCTGTGTCTTTCCCTTCCTCCCTCCCCCTTCCCCCCCCACCCGCTACCCCACCCCCTCCCCCTCGATCCCTCCCCCGATCCCCCAACAACAGTATAACAACTGTATCTTAAAAATAGGACGCTTCCGGTTAACTAGCACTGTACGCCTACCAGGCCTGATAATTATAACCAGTGTGCTGGGTTTATGCGAAGTCGGGCATTTGCCTTTTATTTACTTATTTATTTATTTATTATTCATTTATTTATTCATTTATTTTCTAGTAAATGGAGGCATCCTGCCAGAATGGGTGTAGGCGTCGGATTTCTGATCCAGTGTACACTGTTAATCGGGGTTCGAATCCTCAGTGCACCCTCTTACCCCTCCCCCTCCCCCCCCCACCTCCCCATCCTCTTCCCACCGATACATTCTCCTACCTTCTTTTATAATATACAGGGGTGCAAGAAAAAAAAGACCTACCCAAGCCTGATTTGTGTGTGTGTGTGTGTGTGTGTGTGTGTGTGTGTGTGTGTGTGTGTGCGCGCGCGCGCGCGCCCAGAGGAAAGCCTTCAAATATAATGACTGTGGACTCAGTGAAACAGAGATTAACCAAGCCTGTCAACACTGTCACCATATAGTGTTATTTTGACAATACACTGTCCATGCAAAAATTTATCAGTCAGACATGTCAGTCCTGCTACTGTCAACTGCGGCGCATCAGTGCCGTCCGGAAATATCTGTCCTCTGACGCAACATCTAGACTTGTCGTTTCTCTCATTCTCTCTCGCCTTGACTACTGTAACTCTCTATTGTCTGGTTTGCCTGCTTCATCCATTCAGTCCCTTCAGCGCATACAAAACTCTGCTGCCCGACTCGTCCTCAGAAAGAAAAGATCTGAGCACATCACTCCTCTTTTGCAGCATCTCCACTGGCTCCCTGTCTCACACAGAATAAAGTACAAGATCAGCACTCTATGTTATAAACGTATTCACAAAACTGCCCCTTCCGATCTCTGCGGCTGCCTCCACCTTTACTCTCCATCTCGCTCACTACGATCGGCTTCGGATCCACTTAGTTTACGCATACCCAGATTTAAACACTCGACTGTTGGCCGCCGTTCTTTCTCTGTCTCTGGACCTTGCGATTGGAATGAACTTCCTCTTTCGCTTCGTCAAGTCTCCACACTCAGCTCTTTCAAGTCTGGCCTTAAAACCCACCTCTTCCCAAAATAGCCTCCCTTGCCTGCCCTTCCTTGTCTTTAGTTTCTACAGTTTTAGAGTTATGCATGCGTGCGAATGACTGGTGCGAAAGCGCTTTGATTTGTCTCTGCACAAGATTCAGCGCTATATAAATACCATTATTATTATTATTATTTTCTCAACATAGTGCTTTGGGAGAAAATGATGGTGAAATGTGAGAAAATTACTAAAGAGAGAGAGAGAGAGAGAGAGAGAGAGAGAGAGAGAGAGAGAGAGAGAGCAGACAAAAGGAATAATTTTAACCTACATAACAAACACTGTAACACAATTTTAACTAAAGAAAAGATCTAGCATCCATCTGAACAAACGTTCACAGAGGATGTGTGTGTGTGTGTGTGTGTGTGTGTGTGTGTGTGTGTGTGTGTGTGTGTGTGTGTGTGTGTGTCCCCAACAGACAGACAGACAGAAAGAAAGAAACACAGACACGCACAGACACACAGATACATACACGCATACATACATATGCATACATTCAAAGGAGAGAGAGAAAGAGAGAGAGATGGGTGGGCGTGATTATTATATGGTATCAAATGACGACTACAGTGTACTCACACAGGGCGAACAAGAGCTATAAGAAGTTCAGCTGAACCAGGCCATCTGCCCATTTCAAGTGGGTGTTACCGCACTGGGAGAGAGAGTGTGTAATGATCAACAAAACACCAACATAACTAAGTATGTTTCAGGTTGACTGGTCAGTGACGTAGTTGTATTTCTTTTTATCACAACACATTTCTCTGTGTGAAATTCGGGCTGCTCTCCCCAGGGAGAACGCGTCGCTACACTACAACGCCACCCATTTTTTTTTAGTAATTTTTTCCCGAGTGCAGTTTTATTTGTTTTCCCTATCGAAGTGGATTTTTGTACAGAATTTTACCAGAAACAACCCTTTTGTTGCCGTGAGTTCTTTTGCATATCTGTTATGCATGTGTGGGTGTATGTGTGAATGTGTGTCTTCATGTTTTACATTTATTTGCTTATTTATCACCATTGTTGTCTTATTTATTTATTTATTTATTTTATTGTTATTATCATTTTATTAGTGTTATTATTATTATTACTACTACTACCTTTTTCTATATTATAATTATTATTTATTTATTTATTGATTTATGTAAGCTTATCTATTATTTATTCCCCCGTTTTTTTTTGTTTTTGTTTTTTGTTTTGTTTTGTTCTTTTCTCAAGGCCTGACTAAGCGCATTGGGTTACGCTGCTGGTCAGGCATCTGCTTGGCAGATGTGGTGTAGCGTATATGGTTTTGTCCGAACGCAGTGACGCCTCCTTGAGCTACTGAAACTGAAACTGAAACTCTTTTACGTGCGCTAAGTGCATGCTGCACACGGGATCTCGGTTTATCATCTCATCCGAATGACTATCGTCCAGACCACCACTCAAGGTCTAGTTGAGGGGGAGAAAATATCGGTGGCTGAGCCGTGAATCGAACCAGTGCGCTCAGATTCACTCACTTCCTAGGCGGACGTAGCATTATCCCGAACTTTGAATGCACCAGTCAAAAATACCCTGCTAGTCCAAACGTAGCCTACATTTTGGAATCAGGCATCAATAAAGTTCACCTGGAATTAGAGGAATACCTATAATAAATGCCGGGGACGGACCTTTCTCGGAGATCAAAATATTTGGGACATATATCACAGAGATAGAGACAGACAGACAGACAGAGAAAGATACAGAGATGGAGACAACCCGAGAGAGAGAGAGGGAGAGAGAGAGAGAGGGGGCCCCCAGACAGGTAACTCACACAATTTAATGTCACACACACACACACACACACACACACACAACGTAGACAATGTCCCAAACCGGTATAGACTGGTTAATGTATTCATTGCCCGGGGTTAATCAAAATGGTGAATCGGAAAGTGGTGTGGGCCTCGAGCTGAAGATTTAACTACCCGTCGGCAGTAATCAAGTCTTTCATGTCAAGTTGCTCAGGGCTTAGTTCTTGATGGGAAAGTGCAACATCGCGCTTATACATATATATATATATATATATATATATATATATATATATGTAATATACTATCTCTCTCTGTCTATATATGTATACATATATATAAATATATATATATAATTATATATATATATATATATATATATGAATATAATTTATTATGCACATCGATGCAGGGCTCAGATATGTTGATTTGTAAAGTATGTAAACCCTGAGGAAGGGGCACGATAATTATATAGAAGTTCCACACACACACACACACACACACACACACGCGCGCGCACACACACACACACACACACACACACATACACACACACACACACACAGATAGACTCCCCACACAAACCACACACACACACACATAGATAGAAAGAGAGAACTCCCCACACAAACAACACACACACACACACACAGATAGAAAGAGAGAACTCCCCACACAAACCACACACACACACACACACACACACACACACACAGATATAAAGAGAGAACTCCCCACACAAACCACACAGGGGTTCCCACGAATAGAAGGCCTGCAACACTGTCCGCCTTGTCCGTGTGACAAACGGTTATGCAAATCCCAGTTGGAGAAGACGACAGTTGTCTTTACATGAGTCTAGATATATGAACGGTCGCGTTGGCTTGCTCCTCAGTGGACCAGTGTGACAAGCTACTACACAGTTGGATGGACTAGACAGACTGGTGTGTGTGCTGTGAAGGTGACCCACACTGACTGAGCAAGAAGATACCATTTATTAGGTGTGTGACTCTCTCTCTCTCTCTCTCTGCCCCCCTCTCTCCCTCTCTCTCTCTCTCTCTCTCTCTCTCTATATATATATATATATAATAATTATATATCTAAAGGGAGCGTTAATTTTGTTTCAGAGTGAATACCAGGACGTTTAGTATTTTATTAGGATGTCTCAGAAACTTATGAATACATATATATTTATATATACACATGTGAAATATGTAATGTATGTATGTATGCATGTATGTATGCATGTATGTATGTATGTCGCGAGAGAGAGAGAGAGAGAGAGAGAGAGAGAGAGAGAGAGAGAGAGAGAGAGAGAGAGAGAGAGAGAGTTTTTGGATGCCAAGCGAAGACATAGGAAACTTTTGTTTTCGTGTGTTTTTAAATACCAGGAAGTTTGGTATTATGTAGGGTTTCTCAGAAACTTACGAATACATGACTATACCCATATATATATATATATATATATATATATATATATATATATATATATGTGTGTGTGTGTGTGTGTGTGTGTGCGCGTGTGTGTGGAGAGAGAGAGAGACAGAGAGAAACAGAGAGACACAGAGAGAGTTGAAACCTTGATGTCTTCGTTTTCCATAAAGGCGAAGTCGCGTCTAAAACCAGTCTGTGTTTAATCAACTGCTGACCTAGGGATTGGGAAAGGGACTGGAGCGGCTGGCAGTGGAGGCGAGAGCTTAAAAAACCCAACAAAACAACTCTCATATATATAATTTTATTATGTATCTCTCTCTCTCTCTCTCTCTCTCTCTCTCTCTCTCTCTCTCTCTCTCTCTGTGTGTGTGTGTGTGTGTGTGTGTGTGTGTGTGTGTGTCTGTCTGTCTGTCTGTCTGTGTCTGTGACCCAGTTGTATGTTCGTAGTCATTTCATGTACCGTACATCATAGACTCACTCTTTTGTTGTAAATTTCAATGAATGTTACAATGTAACTTGACCACCTTTCTGGACTGAACTAAAGATTTTCCTCTCTCTATATAAACCACAGTGATGTGTTATTTCGTTTGACCTTGATTTAATTTAGCATTTTGGTTTCTCTTCAGCTTGTTAATATATATATATATATATATATATATATATATATATATATATATATATATATATATTAGAAATACGAGTGATCAGCTGTGAAATGTCCCATCCCTTTGCGGGCTTTAAACAATGTTATTTGATTTGATTCGATTCGATTTGATACCAATAACACAACAGCTTTGAACATGAAGATACACGAGACCGGGTGCAGGCTTGGTCGTCACATGAACGTTTAATAAGCCACAGGGGGATTTCTGAAAACGTTAGTGCATCACAGTGTATGTATTTAATTATTTATTTATTTATTTATTCATTCATGCAGAGTGCAGAAGGGGCAAGAAAGTACAAAGAAGCAACTAAAAAGGTGAAGAAAGGAATGAAAGATGCTATGGAAAACTGGATAGATGAGAAATGTGAGGAGATAGAAACCAGCTTGGAAAGAAACGACTGTAAGAAGGCCTGTCAACTGGTAAAAGACCTAACTGCAACAAAATCAACAAGAACCTCCACCATACAAGATAAAGCGGGAAAGTGCTTGACAGAAGAGGAGGACATAATGAACAGATGGACGGAATACTGTGATGAGTTATACTCCCATAGAGCAACTGGAGATTCTGAAGTGCTGAATGTCCCACCGTCATCTGAAACAGCCTCATGTAGTTTACTGAGAGAGGAAGTTGTAAAAGCAGTCTTATCTCTAAAATTGGGAAAATCTTCAGGTGTTGATAATGTCCCAGCTGAAATGGTGCAAGCAGGAGGTGATCCATGTATAGACGTACTCCATCGAATCTGCAACAAGATCTGGCAGACTGGAGTATGGCCAAAAGCGTGGACACAATCCCTTATAATAACACTTCCTAAAAAAGGCAGCCTCCAACAATGCCAGAACTACCGCACCATTAGTCTCATCAGTCATCCAAGCAAAGTGATGCTGAAGATCTTACTGAACAGGCTTAAACCACAGGCTGAAAGAATCATCGCAGAAGAACAAGCTGGATTCAGACCTGGACGCAGTACAACAGAGCAGATCTTCAACATCAGACTCATAATGGAAAAATATCTCCAGCATCAACAGGACCTCTATCATGTCTTTATCGATTTAAAGAAAGCATTCGACAGAGTTTGGCACGCTGCACTGTGGGCAACTATGAATCTCTACAACATCAATGCCAACCTAATCAGAGTCGTACAGAGCCTCTATGAGAATGCAACAAGTGCAGTGTTTCACAACAACAACATAGGTGATTGGTTTCGGACGACGGTCGGTGTGCGCCAGGGCTGCCTGCTCTCCCCTACTCTCTTTAATCTATTTCTTGAGAGAATCATGGAAGAAGCACTAGAAGAACATGAAGGAACAGTGAGCATTGGAGGGCGAACAATCACAAACTTGCGCTTCGCTGATGATATTGACGGATTAGTTGGTCACGAGCAAGAGCTAACAGACTTAGTGAACCGCTTAGAAGAAAACTCAACAAAATTTGGTATGGAAATCAGCGGGGAAAAAACAAAAGTGATGACAAACAGCAACTTCACATCAGAAATCAAAATCAAAGACCAGAAACTTGAAAGTGTTCAAAGATTCAAATATTTGGGATCTATCGTGACAGACGAGGGATCAATCCAGAAATACTGTCAAGAATTGCCCAGACCAAAGCCGCAATGACCAAGCTCAAACCCATCTGGAGAAACAGAAAAATCGCCATCAGTTCCAAAATCAGACTGATGCGTTCTCTGGTCATGTCAATCTTTTTATATGCATGTGAATCATGGACCCTCACAGCGGACTTAGAGAGAAGAATAAGAGCTGTAGAAATGAGGTGCTTCCGAAGACTCTTAGGCATCTCATACAAAGACCACATCACGAATGAAGAAGTCAAGAGACGCATCCGCAATGAAATCGGGCCCTATACTGACCTTCAAACACTCGCCAGACAACGAAAACTGAAGTGGTTTGGTCATGTCACACGCTCCTCTGGTCTTGCTAAAACAATCTTACAAGGCACAGTGAGGGGAGGAAGAAGAAGAGGCAGACAAAGGAAGAGATGGGAGGACAACATCCGAGAGTGGACAGGCATGGAGCTGAGAGACACCCTGAGAGCGGCCGAGAGACGTGAGGACTGGAGAAAGGTGGTTGACAAAGTTTCAAAGGCGCCCCAAAGGATACGGAATCTGAGGGATCGGTGACGGTGACGACGGATTCATCTCTTAGCATCCGCAACGTTGACAGTGAATGATAAGCTCAGGACAATTAATTATGCATACACGTGTCAGTCAGGGTGCTGGAGTGTCATGTGTTGCTATCGGGATGAGTGAAAACGAGGAGGGAAAGAGGGGCTTGTTTTTAACCCTTTCATCGCCAGCCAATTTACAGTGCGAATACCCTTGTGCTATAACTCACTCAGTACGGCCAGTCCTCTCTTCTCCTCTACACAGACCCCTCGGATGTCCAGTGGGTGTCTGAATGACCCAACCTTTAGCTTCCGTCGTCAGAATTGTGGTATTCTTTGTCAACATTCACCTCTTCAGTATAAGAGCCTTCCACTTGCAATATTTTGATGGTGGTAATTGGGGTGAAACGCTGTTAACGTCGTCTCTTTCGCCGTTCGTATGGAGAGAGTTAAACACGGAAAAGATGGTGTCTAAGAATAGCTAGCTGGGGATTCGTCTTGCGATGTGTAGAAAATATGCCCTATCCTACCACCGAACATTAATTAAGAGCAGTAGGTTCATGGATAACAGACCCATGATCTGGTCACCTTTCAGTGCCATGGGTCCTCTATCTAGCTTGTGCATAAATGCGAGTTTGGCGGTGAAAGGGTTAAGCTACGACGAAAGCTTTGTGCGCTCTGCACCCCTCCCTCCCCTCTTTCTCTCCCCCCTGCCCCCCCCCCCCTCTCTCTCTATCTCTCTCCTCTGTCGATTTATCAGTCTGTCTGTCTGTCTGTCTGTTTTGTCTCTCTCACTCTCATTTCATCTTTACTCTCTCCCCTCTCGCCCCCCTCCCCCTCTCTTTTCCTCTCTTCTGATATGAATTTTCTTTGTTTGCGCGTGTGCGTTTCTTTTTCTTTTTTGATTTATTTATTTAATTTTGTACCCCAGGACTGGGTGGTAAAAAAAAAAAAAAAAGCGTTCTTGTTATTATGCTTATCTCAATACTCTTGAATTTCGTTCATTCGTTCGTTCGTTCGTTCGTTCGTTCTCTCTCTCTCTCTCTCTCTCTCTCTCTCTCTCTCTCTCTCTCTCTCTCTCTCTCTCTATATATATATATATATATATATATATATATATATATATATGTGTGTGTGTGTGTGTGTACATTCGTATAGATCATCTCTCTCTTATCTTCTCTCTCTCTCCCTCTCTCTCTCTGTGTGTGTGTGTGTGTGTGTGTGCATAGTGTATGTCTTTTGACATTACTTGAAACATTTTTCATCTTCTTGTCGAGTATCGATTAACTCTCCTTACTCAACATACCTACTTCCTAATTCTTTTTTTTTTTCAAACAGATAATTATATGTATGGTGTAGCGTATTCGGATCAACCCGCACGTTTTGGTGCACGTCTCCTTGAAGCTGAAACGGACACTGATGAAGAATGTATGAAACCAATGTGTTTGTGTCAGCGTTGAATATCGGTCGGAAACATACCAAAGCGCTTTCACGCCCAGCTTTTCACACGCATGCATAATAATAATAATAATAATGGTATTTATATATAGCGCTGAATCAAAGCGCTTTCGCACCTGTCATTCACACGCATGCATAATAACTCTAAAACTGGAGAAACTGAAGACAATGAAGAGGCAGGGGAAGGAGTGCTGTTTTGGGAAGAGGTAGGTTTTAAGGCCAGACTTGAAAGAGCTGAGTGCGGAGACTTAACGAAGCAAAATAGGAAGTTCATTCCAATTGCAAGGTCCAGAGACAGAGAAAGAACGGCGGCCATACATAACTTTTCAAACAGAAAAGATGCAAGCCATGTTCAGTTCAGCTCAGCTCAGTTCAGTTCAGTTCAGTTCAGTTTCACAAGGAGGCGTCACTGAGTTCGGACAAAGCCATATACGCTACACCACATCTGCTAAGCAGATGCCTGACCAGCAAGCGCAACCCAACGGAGGGAGTCTGGTTTGTTATTCAAACGGTGGACCCAGTCCAGTTCGATGTAATAATTAATTGCAATGTTTTTAAAGCGAATATGTGAAATGCTTTTATTTCAGAACAGATGTTTATTACTCTTGTTTAATCAAGTTATCCGCGTGTGTGTGGGGTGTGTGTGTGTGTGTGTGGGGGGGGGGGGGGGGGGGGGTTGTGCGGTGCGGGTGTGTGCTGATTATCTGGTTGTGGTTTTCCGCAATTCATCTTTATTCTTATCTTATCTGTCTATTATAATCAGTGTGCAGTATAGTAGGCTATGTTTATAATTATATTCAAATGGTGTTTCTTGGTTCTTTCTGTTTTTACATTAAGAATACTAGTTATTACCTGCAGTGTGTGGATGTATGTATGAAACGATGTATGTGATATTTTTTTACATTTGTATCTTCGCAATATTTGTAGGGGCTGTTGTTGGATGTATGTATGAAACGATGTATGTGATATTTTTTACATTTGTATCTTCGTAATATTTGTAGGGGCTGTTGTTGGCTTTTACAGTTATGGTCCCCATGTTGTTTACTTGTCTATGTTGTGATAATGCACCTGACCAAATTTCTCCAGTTGGAGATAATAAAGTTATTCTTATCTTATCTTATCTTATATCTAACTGATCAGTTGGATTACAGGATCTTTGACGTGCGTGTTTGATCCTCTGCTTGCCGTATACACACGAAGGGGGTTCAGGCACTAACAGGTCTGCACATAAGTATGTTGACCTGGGAGATTGGGGAAAAAAAAAAAAAAAAAATCTCCACCCTTTTGACACACCAGGCGCCGTAACCGAGATTCGAACCCGAGACCCTCAGATTGAAAGTCCAACGCTTTAACCACTCGGCCATTGCGCCCGTCACACTGGTCAAATGATCCAGTCTGGTAGCGCTGCTTGTACTGATGACAACTCCCGATTTCTGTCATCAGAATACTGGTTGTGCAGCTTTCATAAAAAAAAAAGAAAAAAAGAAGAAGGAATAAAGGAACGAACGGAAGAAAGGAAGGAAGGGGGAAAAAAAGGAAAGAAATAAAAGGAAGGAAAGGGAAGGAAAGGAAGTACGACAGGAAAGAAGAAAGAAAGGAAGGGAGAAAAGAATGGTGAAAGGGACAACAAAGAAAGAATGAAAGAATAACAGAAAGAAAGAGTCTCTAATGGAAGGTAAAAAAAAAAAAAAAAAAAAAAAAAAAAAAAAAGAGAGAGAGAGAGAGAGAGAGAGAGAGAGAGAGAGAGAGAGAGAGAGAGAATTAAGGAAAAGAAAAAAAAAAGGAGAGAAAGAGATATATATGTAGAAAGAAAGAAAGAAAGTCCGAGAAAAAAAAAATAAATAAAAAGAAAGAAAAAATAACAAAAGAAAAAAAAAAGGTAAGAGAAATACGGATACGGATGTTTTATTCAATATAGGCCATGGCCCCTCATGAAGGGGTGGTGTAAACAAACATTACAGAGGTAATATATTCAGATATGTAACATAACACAGTAGGTAAGAGAAATAGAAATGAAGAAAGACAGCAGAATATAAGACACACACACACACACACACACACACACACACACACACACACACACACACACACACACACACACACACACAGAGGAATGGGTGAAATAAAGTAAGCTCGAAAAACAGACACAACAGACAACCGAACTGTCTTGACAGAAAGAGATAAAGACGACAACGACAAAAACAACAACAAAAATAAAACCCCAGCAAAACAAACAAACAAACAAAAACACACACACACACACACACACACAACAAAAAACAAACTAAAACAAAACAAAACAAAAACAAACAAAAACACACGTCATTCCAGGAAAGGAGAATCAGTTTCAGTATCTCATGGAGACGTCGCTACGTTCGGACAAAACCAAAATCATACGCTACGATACGTCTGCCAGGCAGATGCCTGACAGGCAGCGAATCCCCTACGCGCTTAGTCAGGGCGTTGAGTGCATGCTTAGAATTTGATCAATTTGTGTACATATCAGAGTGGATTTCCTTTACATGATTGTGCCCCAGAGGACAACATTTGTGTTGCCATGAATCAGATGATTGATTGATTGATAGATATGGATACTTATATAGCGCCTATCCTCGGTCAGAGACCAAGCTCTAAGCGCTTTACATACACGGGGACATTTGCACCACAGGCTGCCTACCTGGGTAGAGCCGACTGACGGCTGCCACTGGGCGCTCATCATTCGTTTCCTGTGTCATTCAATCACATTTCAGACGCACACGCATACACACTCAGACAGACATGTAACATTTTACGTGTATGATCGTTTTTAATTACCCCGCCATGTAGGCAGCCATACTCCGTTTTCGGGGGTGTGCATGCTGGGTATATTCTTGTTTCCATAACCCACCGAACGCTGACATGGATTACAGGATCTTTAACGTGCGTATTTGATCTTCTGCGTGCGCATACACACGAAGGGGGTTCAGGCACTAGCAGGTCTGCACATATGTTGACCTGAGAGATCGGAAAAATCTCCACCCTTTACCCACCAGGTGCACCGAGATTCGAACCCGGGACCCTCAGATTGAAAGTCCAGCGCTTTAACCACTCGGCTATTGCACCCGTAATTACTGACAGCGCAATACAATGCCATGCAATACAATGCAATGTAGTGCAACACAATACAATTCATCACAAATACACAACAACGTAATGTAATACAAAACAACACAGTACAGCATAATAAAATACACTGCATCAATAGGATCCAGTACAACACAACGAAGTACAACGTAATTCAATACAACAGATCTGACACAATAATTCTGTTCGACAGAAAACAACCCAAAGCACCACAACACGATACAACAGAATAAATGCGATATCATACAATACAATACAGATACAGATATAACAGAATACTTTTATGAACTCACAAGAGAAATTCACACGTGGTGTACGCTACATACACAAACAATGCACGGTATGAACACACGAAAAAGGAATAAAAAAAATGCTAAAAAAAAAAAAAAAAATTAATGCGAAGTTGATGTGCGACTTATAAACACCACGTGAACGCAATGCAGTACAACACAACACAACACAACACAACATTCCACAAAACTGGAGTGATGGACTAGAGGTAACGCGCCCGCCTAGGAAGCGAGAGAATCTGAGCGCGATTGTTCGAATCACAGCTCAGCCGCCGATATTTTCACCCCGTCCACTACTGACCTTGAGTGGTGGTCTGGACGCTTGTCATTCGGATGAGACGATAAACCGAGGTCCCGTGTGTGCAGCATGCATTTAGCGCACGTAAAAGAACCCACGGCAACAAAAGGGTTGTTCCTGGCAGAATTCTGTAGAAAAATCCACTTCGATAGGAAAAACAAATAAAACTGCAAGCAAAAAAAAAAAAGAAAAAAAAAGAAAGAAAAAAAAAAAGAACGGGTGGCGCTGTAATGTAGCGAACGCGCTCTCCCTGGGGAGAGCAGCCCGAATTTCACACATAGAAATCTGCTGTGATAAAAAAAAGAAAAGAAAAGAAAAGAAACACAAAATACAAACTACAATACAATACAATACAATACAATACAATACAATACGGCAGCATACATTTTTTATTTTTTTTTGTCCGTCTGTTTTTTTTAACAGGGCGTGACAAAAAGAACTGACGACGTGTCGACGGGAAAGCAATCAAGCACGCTCGCCACGGCCACTGGTAAGCTTTTTCTTCGTCTGGACCGCAGCTTTCCCTTCGTGTCCGCTCAGTCACACGGATACCAATGCCACCGGCAATGACGATATAACGCGAGCTTCAGCTTTCCCCACAGTAACAACAGAAGACCCGCAACAACAGCAGCAGCAGGCAGGCAGGAGTGAGTGACGTTCTGCCGGGAAATCTGCGACCTGGGTTGAGAGACAAGGTAAGACTGAATAATTAAATGAGCAGTCTTTGTATGCTTTTTTAACTCTCTCCATACGAACGGCGAAAGACACGACGTTAACAGCGTTTCACCCCAATTACCATCATCAAAATATTGCAGGCGGAAGGCTCTTATACTGAAGAGGTGAATGTTGACAAAGAATACCACAATTCTGATGACGGAAGCTAAAGGTTGGGTCATTCAGACACCCACTGGACATCCGAGGGGTCTGTGTAGAGGAGAAGAGAGGACTGGCCGTACTGAGTGAGTTAAGGCAGCAGCAGCAGCAGCAACAGCAATTTTTGTAGACAACTTAGGTGTAAAAATTAGAACCGTGTAGAAAGTTCGACGTTTAAAAAGTACCCAGAGTAACGATCGACGGTAACTAGCTGTCAGTATTGATACATTTTCTTTTTATGTTCCGGTACATTGAAGACTTGACGTTTGCATTGGTAAATTTACATTTGTGTGTGTGTGTGTGTGTGTGTGTGTGTGTGTGTGTGTGTGTGTGTGTGTGTGTGTTTAGCTGCCTTATTGAATCGTTATTTCGTTTTTTGATTGTTTATATGTCCTTCTCTCTCTCTCTCTCTCTCTCTCTCTCTCTCTCTCTCTCTCACACACACACACACACACACACACGCACGCACGCACGCACGCACGCACAACTTCGCTGCCGGAAAAGATTTAAAAATGATATATATCGCAGAAATATAAGAAATAACAACTACAATAGTGTCATGATGATAATAATAGTAATATTAGTAGGCGTAGTAGTAGTAGTTAAAGTAGTAGTTGCAGTAGCAGCGGTAACAACAGCAGTAGTAGTAGTAGAGGTTAACAGCAGTAGCAGTTGTAGCAGCAGCAGCAGAAGCAACAGTAGCAGTAGTAGTAGCTGTGGCAACAGCAGAAGTAGTAGTAGTAGTAGCAGTAGCTGTAGCAACAACAGCAGTAGCAGCGGCAATAGTAGCAGCAGTAGGTAGCAGTGTAGCTGCAGTGGCAGCAACAGTAGTATTGATAGTGCTATAGTAGTAGCGCGCAGTAATTCCCGTGGTAGTAGCGGTGGTAGTGGTTATGGTTGGTGATAGCAGTCACAGCATCCAGCTGGAATGCAGCAGTATCAAGTTTCAGAAAACGCGAGGACTGATTGTTTTCGCTACAGTACAGCTGCTGTATATGACTCTGCAAAACTGCACTGGCTCTTTGTGCTGCAGCCTTGGGGGCTAGTTGGCCTTTGGGAACCATCCCCAATGCAGACTGTCCTAAAAAAAACAAACAAAAAAACAAACAAACAAGAGAGGCATGGCCTTCAAGACTCACTTGTGATAAATTAAGTCCCCTAGCATTAATTACAGAGTAATTTCCCTTTTTTACTGTCTGCACCAAAACGTTTGCAAAATAAATTAAAAAAATTCCATGCTTAGCAAAAGAAGTTCCTGTTTGAACAAAAAATGATAATAATGACTCCTCTTGTTGTTGTGTCAGAATAAGAGGTCAAAGTGACAAGTTTAGAGAATACAAAAAATATAGATATAACAGTAAATGCAGTTTGCATATAATTAGGCTTCTTTTTTAATTTTTTTTGTGCCCATCCCAGAGGTGCAATATTGTTTTAAACAAGATGACTGGAAAAAAATGAATTTTTCCTATTTTTATGCCAAATTTGGTGTCAACTGACAAAGTATTTGCAGAGAAAATGTCAATGTTAAAGTTTGCCACGGACACACACACACACACACACAGACACATGGACACACACACACACACACACACACACACACACAGACAACCTAACACCGGGTTAAAACATAGACTCACTTTGTTTACACAAGTGAGTCAAAAACCCTCTTGGCCGAGAGAGTGGGAATGCCACTTGGGGGCAAGACACTCTCCACTTTTATCACATTCTAGCCCAGATAGTTGGGACAGCAGTTAACTACCTCTTCTGCTGTTCTGATGGTCATAGTCGAACACGACTGACTATCACACATGCAAGTAGAAGCAACCAGCAGAAACACGAGCAGCAGCAGCAGCAGAAGAAGAAGAAGAAGAAGAAGCAGGAGTGGATACGGTTGCAATAGTGACAGTTGTAGAAGTATCAGCATCAGCAGAATAGTAACAGCAGCTACAGATGTGACTGATCAGATCAATGTAGGTATACTCCTCTCTGTCTCTGATTTGTACATACTATATCACTAGAGCTCCACAGCTAGTGACATTTAACCTTTCAGTGTCCAGCAGCATCAGGAGAATAGTAATAGCAACAGCAGCTACAGATGTGACATCAGCTCATTGTAGGTATACTCCTCTCTCTCTAATTGGTACATACTACATCACTAGAGCTCCACAGCTCATGACATTTTATATTTCAGTGTCCAGTTTTCTCTCTCTCTCTCTCTCTCTTTCTCTCTCTCTTTCTCTCTCTCTCTTTCTTTCCGCCCCCGATTTTATCCGTCTGCATGTGTTTCCTTCCTTCCTGCTCTCCTCCCTGTCTCATTCACCCCCCCCCCCCCCGTCTCTCCTTCAACATTCTATCTCTCTCTTTCTATGTATCTCTCTCTCTCTCTCCCTGTGTCTCTTTCCGTCTCTCTCTGTTTGTCTGTCTATCTCCCTTTCTCTCTTTCTGTCTCTCTTTCTCTACATCGTCCTTCTCCTGCTGCCAACCCCCTTGCAACACACACAGTCTCTGTCTCCGTCTCCCTCTCTCTCTTTTCTTTTCAGTCTTTGATAACTTAGATACTCCATCCATGTAATCTTTTTTGTTGTTGTTTGTTTGATGACTATACAATTTTTTTTTTTATTTTTTTTTTTCTCTCTCTCCTTTTTTGACAGCTGGGTGAGAGAGAGAGAGAGAGAGAGAGAGAGAGAGAGAGAGAGAGAGAGAGAATTTTCAATGTCGCCCCCAGTCAGCCTTGAAAGAAACGACAAAGAACCGATAGATAGTAAATGCGAAAAAACTTAGCCGTATGAAGTGCACAGGAACAGGTGTTGAGATGGCTGCCGGAAAATGAGGACGCAAGCCAGGGGAGGTTACCTAATTCCGTACATGTACCGTTCAAAACACTGGTTGTGTGGGTGACGGTTATGTTGACAGACAGTGAAACATGTACCGTTCAAAACACTGATTGTGTGGGTGACGGTTATGTTGACATACAGTGAAAAATGTACCGTTCAAAACACGTGATTGCGTGGGTGACGGTTATGTTGGCAGACAGTGGAACATGTACCGTTCAAAACACTGATTGTGTGGGTGACGGTTATGTTGACAGACAGTGGAACATGTACCGTTCAAAACACTGATTGTGTGGGTGACGGTTATGTTGACATACAGTGAAACATGTACCGTTCAAAACACTGATTGTGTGGGTGACGGTTATGTTGA
>NC_134901.1:20958433-20983433 GCF_041734735.1 Babylonia areolata
TACTGCTGCTGTTGTTGCTGCTGCTGTTGTTGTTGTTGCTGCTGCTGCTGCTGCTACTACTGCTGCTGTTGTTGCTGCTGCTGCTACTAGTGACTGGGTTTGTTTCATCATACTGAGGTCAGTGGTGTCATTTCTCTTAATTCAATCGATCCGTGATCGGTCTCAACGCGCTCCGGGTTTTTCTCGGCCCTGCTAGTTGGCAGTGCACGAGTCGCCCTCCTCTGTCCCTTTCCCCACGCCCACAATTTCAAGGGATGAGTGTGCTCCCTCTCAGGTAATCCAACACCGACTTAACGTCCTCCACTTCGCACACTCGGTCCGCTTCTATAATTATCTGATAATTATGTCCATGATGGCGGCCGTCGTGGCCACAGATCACGCGCCCCTCACGCGACATGCCACGACCGTCTCGAGTCCGACAGCGACCGTTTCTGGTAGGGAAGCCCTCCTCTTGGTAGGGAGGAAGGGGACCCACTAGGGGACACGCACACGTGCACCCTCCCCTTCGCTCCGAATTTTCACATTCAAGGGAGGCAACCCCTGCTTCGGCACCCCCGCCTGTGAGCGCCGCGGTTATCTCCCTTGCACCGGCATTGCCCCTCGACCACACCACGGGTAGCATGCACGGTCCTTCCAACCTCGGCGGTGGCAGTTCCATCTACCACACTGCTAGACTCTGCTTGCGGCTCTGTCATATGGCATGCCCTCAACCGTCTCACGTCCAGTGGCGACCAATTCGGGCGGGGAACCCCTCCCTCTACTCAGGGAGGAAGGTGGTCCCCGCCAGGAGGACATGCAACACAAAAATTGCACCTCCTGTCAGCATCGACCACAGGACCAAGGGACGTTATTATTACCTCCCTTGCGACCCACTTCACCCGTGTCGGTTATGGGTAGCTTCGAACCACGGATTCCCACACGCGACATGACATTCCTACCTCTACAGCGCGGAAGCGTAACAAAAAGGGGATATGTGCCGAGTTTTTTGGCTCCAAGGGAGGCAACACCGCTTTTGAAACTTGGGCAATTGGCAGCGCAGTTACTTCCCTTGCACTTACACAGCGAGTAAATCCAGCCCCCCCTTTACTGACCACTTCGAGCAATGTTCTTTTGCATTCTCATAGGACCTTGCTGCCCACCTGAGGGCTTTATGCAGCAGCTTCTATCAGCTACTGACAACCTGTATTTTCCTTCCTCTGTTTCTCAGGCTATGTGCCACTCAACTTTTTGGGCTCTTCACCCCCCCCCCCCCCCAAGCACTTGCAGACATATATTGCTCTGCAAGGAACCGATCCACTTACCATTCTTTTCTTGATAAACACAATAACAATGAAATAAAACAGAAACAATTAATACATTTGTTATTATTAATGATGTATTATTTTAAAAAATATTTACAAATAAATGAACAAAAAAAAAAAAAAAGAGCGAACACACAAAAAAAAATATTAATCCATGCATGCACATATCTCTCTGTATATTCATATGTGCGTGTGCTTCGGCGATATGGTGATACATTCTTCATATCAACAGGTACCCATTACAATTCTATCTCTATACATTGAGATTTTCTAACTAAGCAATATATGCGCATATATTTTTGCACACTTCTGTACATGAGGCTCAGGACTGTGCATCTACATACAGGCACAATCTGCATATGTGTATGTACATATCTTGTAGACATTTTTGCATTACTTTTTCAGTTCACATTCCCATTTACTTGAGCATATTCATGTATGCTACATATATGCTTGTGCATGTGTTCTTTTTCGTGCATTGATCTATAGGCATGGTCACATTCCCTGACATCTCTCATTGAAGTCTACGTACATCCTACGTACATATTTGTACGCATCTTAGTATATAATTTCCTCACTACATTTTGGGAGGACTACTACATACAGAGACACAACTGTCTGTCTCGTGCAAGCTTGAACATACGCTCCTGGCCACATCCACATCTGTGCTGTAGCTTGCCGCAAGGGACTCACACACACTCCATACTCACCTACAGGGCTAGAGATGCCCTAACTTGGTACAAGGAGGGATGAGGCAGTCCAACTTAGGGGTGCCACTCCAGACACACATGCCCTTCTTCCCTTCCTTGCCTACAACAACGCTTGGTTTGCACCACTGTGGTTGTGACAACAGCTCCACATGGGCCCTACATCCTAGCCGGCCCTGCCATGAAGGGGTGTATGTCTTTGCCTTCCAAGTTTTATTAGGACCCCAAAACTGGCAGGAGACAATCAAGTCATCCCACACTGGATTCCGTTATAACGACCAAGCAGACAAGGCAGCAAAAAGGGGAGCAAAAAATCATATAGATAGTATAAAAGTATATTGCCCATTGTCATACAAGGAAATAAGCAATATACTAGAAAGAGACTTTTATAGGTGCTTGAATTCAAGTCTAAAACCTCGTCAGTTGACTCTCTCAGACTTTGGTCCGATTCGCAGACCAATTCTGAGCTTAGCTCTCAGACTATTATCAAATTCATTACGGACCAAGTATTGTTCTAATGTCAAGTGCATATGCTTTAGTAACCTGACAGTTGAGCATATAATTTTCACTGTAGCTTGATGAAGTCTTTTGTACACGAAAGTGTGTCTTCACAAGTGACTGAGAACGTTGATGTTTTTGACTTTTTGCATTCATTATCAGTTGTTTCGCTTGTCAATTTAACGACTTCTCTTTTACGAAGTCCTTTAAGTAATTTCCTGTAACTGTATTAAGAGGGTTATTTTTTTCTTCCAAATTTCACCCACATTTTTACCCTCATTTGCCCAGTTTCCCCCAACCCTCCATTCATCCACATCTCCCACCCCTTCTAACCGATAATACTCAGATGTATTCATAAATACTTTAACAAAATGTCTTCAATCACCGATATGTGTGACGGGACATTAAACAAACATTCCTCTAATCAAGTCCCGCGCTTGGCATAGGGTACAGTTCTGACTTGTTCCACTCTGAGTCCATCCCTTCCACTCCTCACTAGTAGCAGAAGGCCTGGGTAATAACTGCTTTCCTCTGTACTCGGGAGAAAAGGCATATTGATGAAGGGGGACGCGTCTCACAAAGCCCAACGAATCGTTCGCTAGGTGCAGGGGCACACTCTTCTGCCCACTCACACCAGAACGGCAGATGCCGCATTCAAGCCCGTTATTTCGGCCCATCACCCTGCTTGAACACAGATCCAGCATCGACTTCTCAAACAATTGGCGTTGGAATGCACTTTCTGCACTTGGTCTTCCCTGCCTGACCCCTTCAGCCTCAACACACAACCACTGCTGTGGTTACAGATGGGCATTCCTTCTCAAGCACTGTCTTTCCAATGAGACGCTTCTAGGGGCTTCTAGCCTAGACAGGCTATCCCATCATGGAGCCCCAGTCTTCAGCCAAGGGCCTGTCACAGGGTGACTGTTGTCACTTTGGAAGCAAGCACCATGTATTTCAGACACACAGTTGGCCCACAAGACCCCGTCACATCCATCCGGCTTCCTTACATTTCAGCAGAACCTGCATGGTGGACACCTTCATCCCTCAAGCACACAGCAGCTGTTTCCTGATTTGCCCATGCTGATTTGTGTCCTCCTAGGACCAGTATATGGTAATCAGTCGTGTACGACAATGACCATCAGAACATCAGAGGTAACTGCTGTCCCGACTCGATTATTGTAGAGAGTGTCTTGCCCAAGTTACATCCCCACTGTCTCGATCAAGAGGGTCTTAGGACTGTCGCCATTGGGATGGATCCCAAAGGCTAGTTAGCCCCCAAGGCTACTACAGCACCCAGTGCAATTTGACTTCTAGTATGAGAGACATAGCCCTTCACGAAAGACTAAGCGGCAAACGATTTCCCATTGCAATTTAGAAACCACTGATAATACAGCTTTCACTTTGCTGTTGACCTAACTGTAAACGTATGTCAGATCATTGCTTTGATGTGAATGGCCAGTACAACACATCTGAAGCCACTTTTCTCACTGCCTCGCCCGGCTCCATCCCAGTAACATAGCCACACCATACAGGAAATCTGACCTTTACAACAAGCACATTACGACAACCAACTTGCACATTTACAATAAGCACATTATGACAACCAGCGCTATTCATCACATCATGTGTTTTGTAAAGCACCTAGACCATGTTTTCTGGATACAGTGCAGTATCATCAACTTTCTTATTCTTATTTTTATCATTCTCTTGTCAGTTGGTCAAAGCCAGCATGCGCACCATCCAGTCAGACTTGGCAGCCTTGGTTCCGTGCATGGCACCTGCACGTAAACCCGTATCAGAGTCGGAACAACTTGATCCGCTGCAGAAGCTCCTACTCGCAGGTAGGTTGGTAACTAAAGTTGATTTAATTTTATTGTTATTATTATTGTTATTATTGTTTTACATAGTGTACTTTCTGTTTGGCTCACAACTTGCATAAACAAAGTGATTCTATAGAATAAAATCTTGATTTGGTTGTTAGTGTGTGTGTGTATGTGTGTGTGTGTGTGTGTGTGTGTGTGTGTGTGTGTGTGTGTGTGTGTGTGTGTGTGTGTGGTAAACTTTAACAAATTCGTTTTGTTTAGAAATACTTTACCTGTGAACACCAAATTTGGTTTAAAGAAGTTAAAAAAAAAGTTCCATAGCTTTTTTTTACAGTCGAAGGGACTTCCAGTCAATTCAAAATCGTTGAGTTGCTGGGGTGGACATTGAAAGGTGGGGAGGGGGTAAGGGGGGGAGGGGAGGGGGCAATCCTCTTCTTCCACCACATGAACTGTCCCTAACTGAAGCTTGAACATACGCTCCTGGCCACATCCACATCTGTGCTGTAGCTGGCCCCAAGGGACGCACACACACTCCCTCCTCACACACAGGGCTAGAGATGCCCTAACTTGGTACAAGGAGGGATGAAGCAGTCCAACTCATTCCGTCCAAGTTTGTAGGTAGCCTTCCCTTTCACACCTGGCTGAAGTGAGGGCAATCCGAATCAAATGCCTGTCCCAAGGACACCACAATTCTATGCCAAACACCTTCCTTCAACTCTGATCACTGGTCAACTAATGGATGAGAAGTCAAAAGCCTATAATTATTCAATTTTGCCATGCCACCCCCACTTTTTGATTTACTGTTATTGCAAAATAGATAAATAAATAAATAAATAAATAAATAAATGATAAAATTAAATATAATCATGTGCTGTTTATTTCGTTTTAGCATATGGATCTGCAAGTTTTGTTGTTGTTGGGTTTTTTTCTCCATTCTTTCCCTGTTTTAGTTGCCGGATAAGTGTTTGGGTTGCCAGGATTAGTGCTTGGTTAAGATACGGTTTTTAATTAATTAAGACAGCATGACGTTCTGTTTCTTGTCCGCGATTAAAAGAGAAGAAGAAAAAAATTTGGGGTATACCACACGGAACGACACCGAATCATACCATGGATGTGTTTTAATTATTAGCCAGTACTTTTAAGAGGATCCAGCATTATTTAGAAATAAATTTGCTGAAAATTCCAGTCAGTGACTTTTCCTTGTTTCCTTGTTAGCTACTGTTTGTTTGTTGTTGTTTTTGAGAAAGTGAAACTGAAACTGAAACTGTTGTTTTTTTGGGGGGTGGGGGGAGAGGGGGGGGGGCGGGGTGTGGGTGTGTGTGTGTGTGTGTGTGTGGGGGGGGGGGTGTTGTTGTTGTTGTTGTTTGTTACGAAGTATCTGAGCCATAAAGTCATGGAAAAGACGGGCGAACATGGTAAAAGTGCGACAGATACGAGTGTATCAGTTTTTTTGGATATTAGTGAAATTAGTAAAATACGGATCTGGATGTGGCTAAGCACAATTCTTTTTCTTTCTAATAAACCTTCAATTGTTGATTTTTTATATTTTTTATGATGAGCAGTAAGATAAACTGCATCAATTTAAGAAGTTTACACATTATCCAAGTGCATTAACTGGATTAGTAATTCAAAGGAGGAAGGTGGCAGAATGGTTAAGACGCTCAGCTGCCAATACAGAGAGTCCGTGAGGGTGTGGGTTCGAATCCCGCTCTCGCCCTTTCTCCTAATGACTGGAAAATCAAACTGAGCGTCTAGTCTTTCGGATGAGACGATAAACCGAGGTCCCATGTGCAGCACGCACTTGGCGCACTGAAAAAGAACCCATGGCAACGAGAGTGTTGTCCTCTGGCGAAATTACGTAAAATGAAATCCACTTTCATAGGTACACAAATATGTAAGCATGCACTCAAGGCCTGACTAAGCGCGTTGGGTTATGCTGCTGGTCAGGCATTTGCTCAACAGATGTGGTGTAGCGTGTATGGATTTGTCCGAACGCAGTGACGCCTCCTTGAGAAAGTGAAACTGAAACTGAAACTGTTGTTTTTTTGGGGGGTGGGAGGAGAGGGGGGGGCGGGGTGTGGGTGTGTGTGTGTGTGTGTGTGGGGGGGGGGTGTTGTTGTTGTTGTTGTTTGTTACGAAGTATCTGAGCCATAAAGTCATGGAAAAGACGGGCGAACATGGTAAAAGTGCGACAGATACGAGTGTATCAGTTTTTTTGGATATTAGTGAAATTAGTAAAATACGGATCTGGATGTGGCTAAGCACAATTCTTTTTCTTTCTAATAAACCTTCAATTGTTGATTTTTTTTATTTTTTATGATGAGCAGTAAGATAAACTGCATCAATTTAAGACGTTTACACATTATCCAAGTGCATTAACTGGATTAGTAATTCAAAGGAAAATAAATTCTGGAATAAATTATTGGAAATCGATTTTTGTGTAGAATGTTTGGCTGTTTTTTGTGTTTTTTTTTTATTATGATTTATGGAAGACAAAAAGACATGATAAAGAGAGGAAGATATTATTATTATTATTATTATTATTATTAGGAGCACTTACGCCTAATCATGAAAATAAGCCCTTGGCGTTTACAGATAGAACACATGTAAATATCAAAAAAGGAAAAAATGAAGAACACACATATAAATATCAAATAGGAAAAATTGAACACAAGATACCAAACATCATTAAAAATTACCCTCCCCTACCACACACACACACACACACACAGAATACACGCCAGCACACACACACACACACACACACACACACACACACACACACACACACACACACACACACACACACACACACACACACACAAACACACACACACACACATCGCTTGTCAGTTTAACGACTTCTCTTTTACGAAGTCCTTTAAGTAATTTCCTGTAACTGTATTTAGAGTTGTTTTGTTGTTGTTCCAAATTTCACCCACATTTTTACCCTCATTTGCCCAGTTTCTCCCAGCCCTGCATTCATCCACATCTCCCACCCCTTCTAACCGATAATACTCAGATGTATTCATAAATACTTTAACAAAATGTCTTCAATCACCGATATGTGTGACGGGACATTAAACAAAATTCCTCCACACACACACACACACACACACACACACACACACACACACACACACACACACACACGTCATAGCACACAGTCATAAATAGTACACAACCAAATACTACCAACAAATCCTGAAACTATCAAAACTCACTCACTCACAAATTTAATAGTCCTTTTAGTTCACACTGGAAAGGGATGGGCTGTTGAGAATTAAATAGGAGGGGAGGGGGGGGGGGGGGGGGGGGGGGGGGGGGGGGGGGGGGGGGGGGGGGGGGGGGGGGGGGGGGGGGGGGGGGGGGGGGGGCCTTTCAGACTGGATTTTGAATGCAGCGAAGAGGGGTGTGCGGGGGGGTGGGAATTGTTCCAAAGGAGAGGGGGGGGAAAAAGAAAAAATACTGCGTTGGCCTTTTTGGTTCGAGCAATAAAACCTTAAACAATTGTTTTGTATTGTAGTTTTTATTTGTTTTTTTTCTTTTTATCAAAACAGTTTTTTGGGAAATTGGGGCTGCTCCCCCCCAGGGAGAGGGGGGTCGTACCTCAGCGCCACCCCTTTTTTTTTTGTTTTTTTTTTGTTTTTTGCGCGTTTTTGCAGTTTTATTTTTTTTTTTCCCGAAGTGGATTTTCTACAGAATTTGCCAGGAACAACTCTATTTTTCCCGTGGGTTTTTTACGGGGCCTTGCAGCTGCACGGGCCCGGGTTTTTCGTTACCCGAAGATAGGCCAGACCACCCCCAAGGTTATGGGGGGGAAAAAAAATTTGGGGCGGCGACGGATTCAAACCCACGCGCTTGTTCTTCGCTTCCTTGGCAGACCGTTTTTTACCTCACCCTTTTAATTTTAAGAAAAAAATTCCCGATGGGTTTTGGGCTGTTTCGCAAAGGGGAACGCTCTGTTTCGCAGCACATTTCGGTTAAACAAACTTAATCTTTTTGGGGAGGGTTCTCAAATTTTGTTTACATAATTTTTCTTTAGCAACCCCCCTGAAAAAAAAGTAGAACGAATGAGACTTTCCTTTAGTGTGTGTGTGTGTGTGTGTGTGTGTGTGGTGTGTTGGTTGTGGTTGGTTGGGTGTTGTGTGTGAATCCCCCAACTAAATTTGTTTTGATATAAAAATATTGTGTGTTAGTGCTCGCGCGCTGTTTTTTGTGATGTGAGCATGCATTTGTGCCTGTTTTTTTTTTTGTTTTGTTTGTTTTTTCATGGTTCTTGTGGGGGGATGTGCTGAGTAAGAAACCCCAATTGCAAAAACACAAAAACAGACACAAGACACGACACCCACCCCAAACCCAACACCCACAAACCAAAACCCACACACACGTCACACAACCACACACAACACCCCAAACATCAATGGCTAAAAAAAAAAAACGAAAAACAAACAAAACAACAAAAAACCCCTACCTTATAGTCACTAGTTTTTTCACATTACGTTTTTGTCTTGTTCTAAAAGCATTCCCCAGAGCCCTAGCCAGGCCCGCCCCCGGGCCGAGGGGGTGGCAGCCCACGAGAGGGCCCGTCCGGGTTAATATCGGCCCAAGGCGGGGCGCTACGGCCGCTTATCCCCAACCTGACCCCGGGGGCCGGGCCCGCTGTGCACACGTGCGCTGGGCAGGGGGTTGACCTTGACACATCCCCCACCCCTGATCGGGGCACCCCCGGGGGGCCTCCCGCCACGGGGTTTCCCTTGGGCGAGCTTCGACCTCCGTGGATGAGCCAGACGTGGGAAAGGTGCAACGTGCGCTCTTGCGTTCCGGGCTACACCTGGGGGCGGTCCCCAACATGCATTGGAAGTTCTTCGCGGACGGGCTGGGTGGTTGAGGTGTCCCGGAGCCCCATGGGGCACAAAAAGGGTTTGCTGGGGGGAAGCGAGAAGGTGGCGGGTCGTGCCGGGAACACCCTACGACGGGGTCACATGCGTTTCCCCTTTCGTCGGTTTTCCCTGACCACCCCCCAGGATACATCGGGCCCAAACCAATTTCGGCTCGAAGTGCTGTACCGCCGGAGGATGTTCCCCCCTGCGCAGGCCCCTTCTCGGGGGGCAGGCCCCGTCCCTGGGCGAACGCTCACATCCTACCAGGCTTTCCCAGGTAAACGGTGCGCCTCCCCGCCCCACGACCACAAAAAGGCGTGGGGATCTACTGTGGCCGTCGTCCCCTTTCGGGAGCTGGGGGGGGATGTGCGACGTGTACGGGGTGTAGGGGTGCGTGGGACGTTTGCTTGGGGGAGGGAGAGGGGAGGGGGGGGGGGGGGGGGGGGTGGGGGGGTTTTTGGGGATCGGGGATGATTTTTTATTTGGATTTTTTAATGGATTTTTGGGGATCTTTGATTGTTTGATTGATTTTTTTTAAAATTGTTGGGGGTGATTTTTTTTATAATTATTATATTTTATTTTTTAAAGGTATAAAGATTTTTGAAGAAAGTGTGTCTGAGGCTTGTCCGAATTTGGCTCGCCCTGTCCCGTCTTTGTTGGTTGAATGTTTTTGCGTTCTACACCACAATTACATCATCATTCTTCTTATTGTCGGGTTGTTTTTTTAAAAAGTTCAGATTTGTTGTACGCCATACTAACCCCATCTTTGTCTAATTTTAAAAATTTATCGCCCGTCTTGATCTGGCATTTTTTTTATCAAAACTGCAAAAAAAAAATCTTTGCTCGCTCTTTAGTCACCTGGAAAAAAATATTTTACTTTTTTCCCCACCAGTAGTTTATGACGTGGCCATATTGGAAAACCCCCTTCTTAAAAAGAAAATGATTTGCTTTTTGGGGTTTTATGAGGATAAGATATCTTTCTCGCTCCTTGATTGTCAGTGCTTTTGACATATGCACCCCTCAACCCCTTTAACAGACTTAAAACTTCCCTTTTGGGGTTCGAACATGACTACATGGACCACGCTTCCCGTCGATCGTACAAGAAAGTGTGTGTAAATGGTAAAAACTCGGGTATCTGCCCCTTTAAAAAAAAAAGGTTTTCCCAAAGGGGGCCCTCTAGGGGCCCGTTTTTTCGTGCTTTATGGGCCCTGTGCGGTGCATCAGCGTCCTGCGGCGCATGAGATTTGCTGATGACACTCACCTTTTTCAGTCGGTTCCAAACTCAATTTGATGCACGGTGACTCAAAATTGGGGTGCATTGCTGGGCCCAAAGAGAACAAGCGCAACTAAAAGGTAAGACTGAATTTTTGAAACCGTCCAAAAAAGTTTCGTCAAAATCCTTCCCTTTCTGGGCCTGTTTTGACAATAGCCCCTGTTTCACCTCTCTTTCGCTCTTGGTGTAATCCTGCCGACTCTTCCTTAAAAAAACTTTCGAAAAACTGTAAAGTTTCCTTTTTTGGAACTGATTTAAAACAGTTGCCCCCCTATCTCTCAAACCGAGCAACCCAAAACCTTGATGCTCTTGGTTCTCTCAACCTCTTTTGGCCGGCCTTTCCCAAATTCTTTAGCGTCCCAAAAATTCAAAAAAACGCCGACTCAATTGCAAGCTTCTAATTTGCCTATTTCTCCCCCTTTTTCTTCCATGGTTTCCTGTTTTGATCAAAAAGATATAGCGTCCACTGACCTTTTAGAGTCAAAATCGGCCCCCGTATCTTTTGAACCCCCCTATCTTTCCCCCCCCCGCTACTCCTTCTTCCCCTTTTACTCGATTCTCGGAACCTCACGCAGAAGAAGACCTAGGAACAGATAGTTTTTTTTCAATCGCCGAGACTGAAAAAAGATCCCCGATAACCCCCGTCATTTTTATTCCCCCGTTTTTAATCCCCAAAATCACCCTTTTTCCCCCAGCAATAAGTTCATTTTGGCGGTCCCCCTTCCCTTTTGGGTTGTTGCTGGTTGACATGTGTGTATAATATGTATGTGTGGGGGAAAAATTTTTGTTTAATGTCCCGTCACAATTCGGGTGAAACATTTTTTTTTTAAAATATTTATGATACATTTGAGTATTACGGTTAGAAGGGTGGGGGGATGTGTAATGGGGGGTTGGGCAAATGGGGAAAGGGGTGAAATGAAGGGGAAATTTTTAAAAGTTGTGAAAACTAATGCATGTATATGGATGTGTTTGTGTGTGTGTGTGTGTGTGGTTGTCGTGCGCGCCGCGCACTTGAGTTTTGTAAATTTGTGCCCGCCTTTGTGCGTATTGTTGAGGGCCCTGTTAGAGAATGTATTTTTAAAAAATTTAGCATTGGGTTGTGTGTGTGTGGTGTTGTGTGTAGCACATTTTTTTTTTTGTATGTAACATGTTTATGTCTATGTTAACAAAAGCGTTTTGTAAAACACCCAAAACAGATTTTTGGTAGTGTGCTGAAAAATATCCTTTTTATTGTTATTAGATTTTTTTTTTTAGTTTTTCAAATTATTGACAAATTATTGATTTAAATTTTAAAAAAAAAGGAAAAAAAATTTATCTATTTGTTTTGGGGGAGGGGGTTTTTTATAAATTTTATTTTTTTTTTTTTGATTTTTGATCATTTTTGATTGATTTATCTATTGCTTTTGTTTGTATGTTTAAGATTTTTGATTTTGTTCGTTTTTTTTATTCATTTTTTGTGTTGGTGGAACTAGCTGCTTTTTTTTATGCCCTTTTGGGGGGTGAGTGGGAAGGGGGGTGTGGGTGTGTTTTCACCTGGGGTGAATTATGGGTTTTTGAATTATTTGTGGTTTTTTTTTGGGTTTTTTTTTGTTTTTGTTGTTGTTGTTTGTTGTTTTGTTTTTTTTGGGGGGGGGGGTTTTGTTTTTGTTTTTTTTTTTTTTTTTATCGTTTTTTTAAATTTTCTTTTGGGGGTTTGTGAGGGGGTTTTTGGTTGGTTGGTTGATTTTTTTTTTTTTTTTTTTTTTTTTTTTTGCTTTTTTTTCTTTTTTTTTGGTTCACCTCCCTCCGCAATGCTTTTTCTTTTTTTTTTTTTTTTTTTTTTTTTTTTACCCAGCGGGGAAAAGCTACAACTACTTAGTACCAGGGACTCTTACAAGTTTTCAAATGGTATTCCCCAGCATCTGTGCCAATGATCTTTCCTCTTTCCTTTTTCTGTCTCTTCGTTTTTTTTTTTTCGTTTTTTTTTTTTTTTTTTTTGTGTGTGTTGTGTGTGTGGTGTGGGTTTTTTTTTTTTTTTTGCTCTTTTTTCGCCCCTTTAACCTTTTAATTTCATGTTCGCGTAATATGATCATTTTTGGGTTTTTGTTGTTTTTTAAATCTTTTTTATGTTTATTATCTGGGGGGGGATGCTAGGCTTACTGGGGGTTTTTCATTATCATCCTCTCACCATCACTCATTCCCCGACCGCGGGGTCGGGGGGGGAATGAGGAAGATGTCTACTGCCACGCCGTTTGTTGGCAGTTTGTAGGGATCTGGCATCGTCATTTTGGTCCTTTTCCCGACGTTGTCGGACCAGCTCTTTCTCTGCAGCCCCGTCTGCGCCCTCCTTACAGTCCCTTGCAGGATGGTTTTAGGAGAGGGCGTTATGTCGTATACGTGACCAAACCATGCCATCTTCCGTCTTTTGGGCCCAGTCGCCAGCATTGGTTTTTGGGGCCCAACAAGGTTGCTGACCAGGTTCCGCACATAGTCATTGGTCTTGTGCTCTTGTAGGAGATGTGTGTGTCTCCTCAAGGGGGGAAAGTTTAGTGCTTTACTGGGGATTCTTCGTTACATGGGTATTCCAAATTATGGCAGAGATCTCCTCTTTTCAATCTTCACTGTCAGCCTTCTTCTTCTTTCCTTTTCCCCATCTTTCTTTCTTTTTTTGACATTTTGTTTTCTTTATTTTTTTCACAATGTCGCCTTTAAAAAAATTTTTTTTAAAATTTTTTTTTTACTTGAGTAGAATAGAAGGGATGCAACTGTGGACTCATATTCGGTCATAAACGGTATTCCAATATGTGTGTCATTCGGTCATAAACGGTTTTCCCAATAAATGGTTCATTCGGTCATAAACGGTATTCCAATCATGTGTGTCATTCGGTCATAAAGGGTATTACAATATGTGTGTCAGAGATTTCCTTGTTTCCATCTCACTCTCTTTTAAGTTCCGCTTTCCCCGTCCGCCCTCCCTCTCCCCCTTCCCTGATTATTGGGCATTTCATTTTAAGTTTATTCATTTTTGGTGTTTTTTAAAAAAATATTATTATAACTATATTCTTTCTTTTTTTTCCTTTTTTTTCTTTTTTTTTTAATTACCATAGAAATTTTTGGTTGCCAGTTTGGATTTTATGTGGTTGTGTATTAAGCCTAAAAAAAAAAAAAAAAAAAAAATTACAAGCTTTTATTCACTGTGAATGCACTGTTACATGCCTATCACTTTCTGAGTGAATTATTTTTTCTTTCTTCATAAATAACTGTCGAAAATTTTGAGGGAACGTTGTCATTTTCAGGCTAGAAAATGTCACTGTGTTTATTTTACCATATTCCTTTTATCTTAATTCTTATTTGATTACTGTTTAATTTCTATTTTTTAATGTGGTTGTAGTTTGATGGGGCCCTTTTTTTTGTGTGTGTGTGTGTTGTGTGTGTGTGGGGTGTGTAATTTTATTTTTAAAATTCTATGAAATGTTATTCGACCGGATGTAGCAGTGAAGGCCACTGCGAACTTGGAAGACCCTGCAAGCGCTTAAAGGGACACCTTAAAGACAAACCTCAAACCCCTGTGACATAGAAATCGCTTCCGGAAACTGATACCCTTGACCGCTCTCGCTGGAGGATGCCGTGCTCTAGTGGCATAAAAAACGTTTGAAAACAAGAGAAACGCTGGCGATTAAGGAGAAGCGTGAGCGAAGGAAGCAGGGCTCAACTTCTAAAGGGACGTTTTCCCTTGCAAAAACCTGTGGGAAGTGTGCGCATCCAAAAATCGGCCCTCTTTAACATAAAAATTATGAGGACACCACACCGACAGAAAGCCTGGCCTGCCTTGCCTACTCGCCCGTCGGTCCGACGGGAGACTCCATCACAGCATGAGTGGTCGCAGGACCACAACCAAACTATCAAAAGAGGAATGATTAGAATCAATATATTGTCGGGCTAGAGAAGTTGGTAATGCTTCTTTGACATGTCCAGTCTGTCTCTCGGGGTGTGTGCTTGTGTGTGTCTGTGTATGTGTCTTAAGTGTCTGTGTGTGTGTATGAAACCAACCCGCATTTTGGTTGTATTGCTAAAGTATTGTGTTTCTCTGTGCCAGTCGTGGAAATCAAGTATAAGCAGAGAAGAAATTATCATGTGTCATCATACGGCACACTTTTGTCAACAAATTAAAGCTATGCATGCGTTTTGAATGACTTTGATTTTGTCTTGCTCATGATATAATGCAATAGAAATGCTTCTTCTTCTTTTCTTTTTCTTCGAGTTGCTGTTGTTGCTGGTGTTGTAGTTATTACAATAATAGTTCTAAGCATAGGAGTGATACTAACCTGTTCCTCATTACACTATTTACAGCATATTTTGTTTGTCCAGTTTCTCCTTCTTCATCGTCATCTTCTTCTTTTTATTATTATTAATAAGCATTAGAGTGATACAAATCGATGCCTCACTACAGCAGATTCGTTGTCAGTTAGTTTAGTTATTTTCTCTGATTGTGTGTGCAGAGATGTTTTTTCAATATTATCAGAATGTTTTTTTAACTGCATTCCAAATTTTTGCCGGTCATGTTTTTCTACAGACAATGGAGAAAAGCTAGTGTTGCATATTTTTGATGACTGTGCATTGACTGTGATGATTGTCTTTTTGTTTTTCTTCTTCTTCTTCTTCTTCTGGTGTGTGTGTGTGTGTGTGTGTGTGTGTGTGTGTGTGGTGTGTTGTGTGTGTGTGTGTGTGTGTTGTATTTCTGTTTTTGTCACAACAGATTTCCTTGTGGTGAAATTCAGGCTGCTCTCCCCAGGGAGAGCGCATCGCTACACCACAGTTTCCACCTTTTTCTTTTTTTTTTTTTTCTTTTTTTTTGCTGCGTGCTTTTGTTGTTGTTGTTTGTTTGTTTGTTTTTGTTTTTTGTTTTGATTTTCCTATCGAAGTAGATTTTTCTACAGAATTTTTCCCCGGAACAACCCTTTTGTACCTTGGGGTTGTTTTTTTTTATGTGCGCTGAGTGTATGCTGCACACGGGACCTCGGTTTATCGTCTCATCTGAATGACTAGCGTCCAGACCACCCCCAAGGTCTAGCGGAGGGGTGGGGGGGGGGGGGGGGGGGGGGAAAATATCGGCGGCTGAGCCGTGACACAAGCCAGTCCGCTCAGATTCCCTCGCTTCCTAGGCGGACGCGTTACCCCTAGGCCATCACTCCGCATGGTTTGTGTGTGTGTGTTGTGTGTGTGGGGGGGGGGGGGGGGGGGGGGGGGGGGGTGGGGGGTGTGTGTGTGTGTGTGTGTGTGTGTGTGTGAGTTTATTTGTTTTGTTTGAATGTTTTCCCCATGCCATGCATTGTTTGGTTTGGTTTCTCAGAAACCGAATGAGTCGCTTTTCCGGCAAGAATGTTTTGGTCTTTCTTCGCAAAACCAATTTCATTATGAAAGAAATATTAGATTCTTTTTTCGTGAACGTATACATTTTACATATATGTATGCATTTGTTTTAATGTGTTTTGATAGGTTTTCAAAGAATGTGAATGATTTTCCACCCGGGGTTCACCATTACAGGAAATGTTAATGGCTTGTTTCCAATATGACCGATGGTTGATGGTTGACTGATTTTGTTAATTAATGCAAAGAACTTTCCTGACTCCGCGGACTTGTGGCGGGAAAAAAAAGTATTGTCTGATCAGTATTTCAAAAAACTTCTCGCCCTCTCTCCCACGCTGTCTGTCTGTCGTCTCGTCTCTCTTTTCTCTCTCTCTCTCTTTGTGTTGTGTGTGTGTGTGTGTGTGTGTGTGTGTGTGTGTGTTTGCTTTCTTTCTTTCTTGCCCTTTTTTAATCTTCATGATTCTTTCATGGGAATTTTAGGAGGGTAATCTGTTTTGTTTACCAATTTGAATTTTAAAACAGTTGTATGCCATTATGTCGTCATGGATTTAAAAAAAAAATTTTTTTTTGCAAAGGCTTCTTCGAACCCTTCAAAAAGGGGGTAAGATGATTAAAATTAATAGTTTAAAAGTTCAGATTGGCGCGTCTTTTGTGTGTGTGTGTGGTTTTATAATAAGGTTTCCCATTATTTTTACCTTTGAAAAATTAATGTTCTTTATCTATCGCTCTGTTTTTTTTTTTTTGTGTTGTTTGTTTGTTTTGTTTGTTGTTTATTTTTATGAAAGAAGGGAGTAGAACACACACACACACACCACACACACACACCACACACACACACACGCAAATTAAGTGTGTGTGTTTCGCATGTGATACCAAATATCCAGATGCATGAATCATATCACCAGGAAGCAAAACGTGCGCATAACATCAACCTGCTGAATCAAACAATATGAAGCCTGCTGATACCAGTTTCAGAGGAGAAGAGACCACAATTTTGCGGTCGCAAACAGGCACACCCGTTCGCGTGCATCGCCCCCCCCCCCCCCCCCTCAACCCCCTTCCTCCGACTCTCCCCCCCCCCATCCGCGCCCCCACAATAAACACACCAGTGCTCACGACGTGGCACGCACTTTACATGCAAGAAAGTAGATGGTGGCGTGTCAGTTTAGGTACTGAAATCCGCATCCTAAAACTCTCTCATTACGAAACGGCGAAAGAGACGCGTTAACAGCGTTTCATCCCAATTACCATCATCAATATATTGACAAGCGGAACGCTCTTATATTGTAGAGGTGAATGTTGACAAAGATACCACAATTCTGACGACCGGAGCTAAAGGTTGGGGTCAATTCAGACCCCCACTGGACATCATAGGGGTCGGTCGAGGAGAAAAAAGAGGAACTGACCGTATGAGTGAGTTAAAAACTGAGTAAAATAACGTACAAAAACAGAGTCAAAATCCACTGGAAACGGGTTACAATATGTACTGATGATACTTCGTCAGGTTTCATACAGTACCAAAATTGCCGGTGTTTTAAACAGGTTCTGGATTTAGGATTGTTTATTTATGAAGTGGAATGACAGTTGGAACTGTTGGCAAAATTGGTTAAACATATCTGTTATGATAATTTTGGTTTGGGTTGTCGTGAATTTCTGAACCTTTTAATGTGCAAAAATTTTTAATTTCGGGTTCTGACTGGATTTCTTTTCCAACTTACGGAAGGAAGAAAAGAAAAATGCACGAAGCTATTTTTGCATTATTTCATATAGGGTCCATAATCAGTTGTTTTTTTTTTAATTCCTAATTATATGCTGCCTGCATTGCAAAATCATTCTGCAAAATATTGCGTTAAGAAAGACACGAAATTTAGCATGTGCCCACCCCCGAATGGAATATAGGGGCTATATGGGGGTTTTTAAAACGGTTAATACAGTAAAAGCTGTTCTCGTGTAACCTTCGAGGGTAAAGTGGGAGTTGCAGCCCCCGAACAACGAATTAAGAAGAAGAAGACGGGCATGTGCCAAATAGTTATACAAGTACGAAGGATTTGACATGTTCTATTGAAGTTAAATCTCACAAATTACATTTAAAGAAAATTTTTCGGAGTACGACCCCCCCTCCCCTCCCTTCACCACACCATGTAACCCCCCACCACCACTACCACCTCCACCCCGCCCCGACCCTCTCACACACACAGAGAGAGACACAGAGAGAGAGGAGAAGGGGGGTGGGGTTAGGGGGGGGGGAGAAATTATGACGGACGGTGCATAATATACTCTACCTTAATTGTGAGGAACAGGGAAAAAAAAACAAAAAAAACAAAACAAAAAACAACAACAACAACCAACAAAAAAATAACAAAAACAAAACGAAAGCCAATAACATTGTCACTGCAGCTCTGCAGGGCTCCTGAAACACTTTGCAGAGCAACAGCAGTGGACTCACGTGCCAGCATTTCTACGACTGGCAGAGCTTGTGCTCACCTTGAACTCTTGGTTTTGGGAGGAAAACACTACCAAGCGACCAGAGGTGTGAGGCCCATGGGGACGAAAAATGGGACCAAGCTACGCCTGTTTGTTCGCGGTCATGTTTGAACAACAAGCCTCAGTTCATTTGATGGAACAGTTGCCAGCCCTGTTTCAAGCGATATATCGACGATTGTTGGGAGTCGCGCCTGTTCGAGAGATGATCTCTTTCACTTCATTCAACCACCTGTCCCATCATCCTGCCCTTCAGTACCCTTTGAAGTCTTACCACTTCAGCCAACTTCCTGACCTCACCATCTCCATAGAGCCTAACAGACCACACTCTCCCGTCTTCTTCTACAAATACTGCTCTCATTCTACCTCCTATTCACTTCTAGTCACCCAGCAGCCACCAAAAAACAGCATCCGTACTCCCAGTTCCTCCGACTCAAAGCGCCATCTGCAGCAGTCTCAGATTCGGACTTCGGAGGAACAGCTCTGAGGATGTGTACCTTCTTTTGAGGACGGCCCAGTGCCCCAGGCAGACAGTTCAGAGAGCCTTGGAAGAGGGCACGCATGGTGCCCAGAAGAAGCCTCCATCCAGTCGAGAGGGAGGAACAAGAGGACGACCAGTGGCAGTCATCACCTACCACCCTCACAACCTTACATCTGTAACATATTAGGGAAAAAAACTTCCACCTCATCCAGAATGGACCCGTACTAGGACAGGTTTTTTCACAGGACACCCCCCCCTCCCTGGTAGCGTTTCCAGAGAGAAAAAGAAAACCTCCAGTACTACTTGTGAGGACCAGATTCACCCATCAAAACAGGTACCCCACTCCCCCTGGATGTAGTTGTTGGCCAGGCCCAGTTGTAAGACTGTGCCCATTATCGATGCCTCAACCTTTGTCGGGCCCCCAAGGCCAGTTCATACTCGGTCCAATTACATGCAAAGTCAACGGACTTGTTTATATTTTGACTGCACTCTGTGTCACATAGCTCTATGTGGGATGAGACCTGCCGATCATTAATGAGCGTTTCTTAGAGCACCTTCGCTCAATGCGGCTGAATACAGGACCTATAGGTCAACACTTAACAGCCATTGCACAAAACTACACAGGCAAAGGTTTTGGCCAGCTGTATATGGCAGAACCGAGCAACAGAGAATCGCAAAAACCATATGGAGTCCCACGTGGATCAGCCGCCTGGGGGACCATCCAGCTGCAGGCATCAACACAGAGTGATGGACCTAGGCGGCCCTGGGCCTCTCTCTCTCTTTTTCCTTCTCTTTTCATGCTCTGTCCCCCTGTAATCCACCTTCAGACACACACACACTCATTCTCTCTCCTCCCTCTCTCCTCACCTCCCTCTCCAAACCACTTTCTCTCCCTCCCTCCCTTGTCTTCACTCCCCCCCCGCCGCCCCCTCCGTTTTCTTTCTTCCTTCAACGCACAGGCACACAACAAACATGACCAGCACACATATTCTTTCACCTTTTCTTCTTTTGGCGAACCACAATCTTCTTTTTCACCCAACCCCCCCCCCCCCCCAGCTTCAGTGTATAACCATCCCCCTTCTTTTCCTTTGAAAAGATTTGGCTCACCTTTTTCTTGTTCTTTTTTTTTTTTCTCTTGATTATCCTCACAGTTTTTTGTTTTACCTCTGTTTGGTTTTGCCCTCTCTTTCTTCTCCATTCTCGTTTTTTTCTCCCCATGAAGAAGGGCCTGAGGGCCCGAAACGTCGGGCTACTCTCTTTTTCAAAGGGACAAGTCACACCATCAGGTTAGTCTCAAACCGTTTTCTCGCATTGTCCCACTCTGTTTTCAACGTGACCGTACTTGTGGAATATTTCCCCCCCCCCCCGATTCCTTTACCCCCTCCCTTTTCCTCTCCGCCCCCACCCCCACTACACACATCACACACACACACACACACACACACACAACACACACAAAACACACCTTCACCGTCCTGAAGCCAAATGTCCGTCTCCTCAGTTTGCGTCCGCAGGGAAATCATAATTATATTATTATTCCTGTGACCATCAGCCAATACGCGCTGGTGTGACGATCTCGGTCACTAAAGGATGGTTTTGTGTGAGTGAGATTTTAACTACACATTGGAGTTCCTCAGTGGGCCAGTCACCCCCTCATTGAACAGCTGGGTTTGGTGTGTCTCTGTTACTGTATCTATCTATCTAGCTAGCTAGCTATCTATCTATCTGTCTGTCGTCTGTCTATCCGTCTGGCTGTCTGTCTGGCTGTCAACCTACCAATACATACATACATACATATTACGTACGTTGGTACGCACACGCACACACACACACACGCGCGCGCACGCACACACACATACATACATACATATATATATATATATATATATATATATATATATATACTCACACACATACATACATATAAAATTACACAAGATCATCAGCGAATGTGTATAAATAATTGCGTAAATTGTGTGCGTGTGTGTGTTTGTGTGCGTGTGTGTGTGCGTGCGTGTGTGCGTGCGTGCGTGTGTGTGTTTACCATTTGCAGTTTCCTGATTTTTTTTCTTCTTCTTCTCCTGCTGTCCTGTATAGCTTCTTGTTCAGCTGCTACCTAACTTTTTTTTTTTTTTTTTTTTTTAAGAAGAGGAAGAACAGGAGAAAGAAAGAATGAAACTGAGAAAGAAAAAAAATGAAAAAAGAAAGAAAGGAAGAAAGAAAAGAAAGGAAAAGGATCTGCACAAACCGTGCTTTTTGAGACTTGTTTCATAATCAGCCAGGAGGGGGATTTTTCGAGGGGGGTGTGATCAAGGAAGGTTGAAAGCCACGGACGGAAAAAGGTAAGCATAATTATACATAATTATAATCAGTATAAAGAATGTCTTCCTGTGTGATTAACTCCACGTGTCGTGCCGTGTGAATTTATACTCTTTAAAAATTTTAAAAAAAATTATTTATTTATTTTTTCAAACTTCTTGTCTGACTGCTGTCATTTATTTATTTATTTTTGTACGCTTATAGTTGACTGGCAATATTAACATTTTTACCCGTGCACTCTTCGGTGTCGAAGTCAGAAATCAATCTACCCAAATTAGTATACCTGTTTCTGACGATGTTATGCACCAGCTCTGGTTCGACATTCTTATATTATAATTAACATTTTACCCGTCTGCAGTACAAAAACACACGTGAGAAAGTCCAAAACGGGTGAAAATGTTAATTATATATATATATATATATAAGTTTGTAAACGAACTTGGCCCGATTAAAACGTGTGTCGGATATTTCGGACGGAATGAAGTGTGAACTTCGCCGTGCCAGTGTGTAAAGGAAAGTGCACGACGAGGGGTGACAACGTTTTCTGATGTACATAAATGCGGACTAATGTTCTTCATAATACACACACTAACGGAATGAAGTTCGCACTCATGCATGAAACCAACGAATGAATGTTTGTGCGACACACACACATAGTAGTACACACACACTGACACACACACACACACACACACACACACACACACACACACACACACACACACACACACACACACACTGTGACGTGACACACACTGTCACACACACACACGGACAACATGTAATCTATGCACTACAGTGAAGTTGTGGGTGTACACTCACATGGATACAAGTTTTCCACAACCAGGCCGCACGAAAAAGCACACTCAGTCAAGGTTCTCGAGGAACGGATGCTGGAGTACTGGGCACAGGCACTCGATCGTTGGGACTCAAAATACGTCTGACTTCAGCACATTATTTATGTGTGCAAATGCGTCTTTCAGAAACTTTGCAGCCCCAAGGTAAGGCCTGGTTTTCCGTAAGAACGCGATTTGTTTTCCAGTTCGGGCGTGCAGCGCCTATGAGCATTATTAATGACAGGATGGCTATTCCGGAGTTTCATCGAGTCGGTGTGTCCATCCCTCATTGGCATGACACAAAACATGGCCAGCGCAAAAGGGGTATCGCGGGAGCTACCGTGAAACAATTGCCAAAAACGAAATTCACACATGTTCGTTCCGTGATTTAGAAAATCCATTCAATTTTTTTTCAGATTAATGGACAGCGACGAGATCACACCAGTTAAATGGATGCAGGAGAAAGGACTTTTAATAAGCAGCGTCGAGTGCGAGAAATGCAATGCAAAGTGCGCTTTGCAAAGAAGAGTCCGCAAAACAAAATACGGACTAAAATGGAGATGCACACAAAGTGGCAATCATGAAATATCCATACGGAGATGGTCCTTCTTTCACCGTTCGCATTTTGCTCTGCAGGACATTCTGCTTTTTCTAAAAAAATGTCATTGATGGACACACCCTCTTGCAGAATTCGAAACAGTGCTGGTTCAGTTACCAAAGGAGTGGTGTGGACTGGGCCTCATTTGTTCGGGAACTGTTCAAGGAATGGGTGGCGTGCACTTTGCCGAAAATCCAATTCTCAGGAGAAGTGGAGATCGATGAGTGTATTTTTGGCCGTCGATGTAAATACAACGGTGGCATGAACAAAGGGATGCGGGTATGGATTTTCGGTTTGGTCGAGCGCCATTCTAACAAAATCATCCTGAGATAAACACACGCTTGAAGAACTGATTATCCGGCACGTTAAACCCGGTAGTGAAATTTACTCGGACGGATGGGCAGCATATGAGGGGCTGAACGAACTGGGCTTCCAGCATTTTACAGTCTGCCATAAGACGACCTTCCAGCAAAGGTACGTGCACGAGTCTGGGGTGGAGAAAACTGAACATTAACATGATGGAAGGGGCATGGAAACACGCGAAAGCTCATTTCAGAAGAATAAGCGGAACTCACCTTCCGCAGTTTGAGGGACACATCGCTGAAATCATGTGGCGGAACTGGCACCGGACAGACATGTACACAAACTTCTTCGAACTGATCAAAAGTGTGTATTCACTGAGCGCGCCTGCCAAGTACACGTACCAGACGCCACTGTTCCACACATGGTCTGCCGCAGGAGATGTGGAAAGGAGTACGGTCATACGGGAGGACAGTGACGATGAAGGTGCACTGCCCACCCAGCCTGAGTCAACACCACAGGAGGAGAACGTCTTGTCCGGCAGCACTGACGTGAGTGTTACAGTGAATGTGTGTGTGTGTGTGTGTGTGTGTGTGTGTGTGTGTGTGTGTGTGTGTGTGTGAGATACGTACTACACGGAGGATGTTATATGTCCGGAACAGGTGCAATGGTTGTGTACGTCATCCCCATTTCTGATCCTATACCAACAGACGTGTTACTGACCAACATTTACTTCAGGCTGAAAGTTAACTTCACTCCGTCATAAAAATCTATCGTATAACCATCAGTGAACGTAACTGTGAAGTATAATGTCTGTTTTCACACAAACTGCCACTAAAGCTGTTAAGGACGATGTGTTGGTGTCATTGCATGTGTTCCGCGGCCAGTGAGCGCAGTCTTATGATGCCAGAACTCTCTCCTGTTCACCTGTCTGGACGCCTGGACGCCGTGTCCACGGTAATTGTTATATTCCAGTCATAAGCGACTGCGCTGCTTTCTTCGGCGACTCCTTGTAATGCACACTTCCATTTTATGTACGATCGTCTGGCGAACTCATCTTTGCTTATCTGATTTACTTTCAGAAGTGGTTTATGTATATTTAACAGGCGGATGGAAGCCCTTCCCCCGCCAACACTGTCCCCACAATGGCCTTCCTCGCCACAGCCCGGGCCATCGACAGTGACACCAGTGCACAGCACCCCCCAACCCGGTAAGATGTGTATTTCGATTGACCTGTTACCTCAGTGGCAGAAACACACTGATAGAAACCATGAATACGGCACCATGCGTGCTAACTGAAAGAGCCGCACAATCATGTGTACGTACATCTATGAAACGGAATGAATCAATATTTCCACATATACCACAAAGTACATATACATTTGTATTTGTGAAATGTATGAAACTTGCCATACTTGTATTATTTACAGTGAATAGTTCTTGTTCATTGAAATGTGATTCATTTCGAAACTGTACAATGTGATGTATGTCTTCATGACTTTACGTGACGATGGGTTTCGTGAACGTCAGCTGCGCAATGGGGTGTAGCCTATGTTGTAAGTTAGATGGTGTTGTGTGTCGGTGTCATTAAGTATGGCTGTACATCTGTGTTATTATTGCAGAACTTTGACATCTACCTAAGTGAGGTGTACACCGACGATGGTGAGGAGGTGCCCTCGGCATCCTCGCCACATGCACCACTTCAGACACTGGCAGAACGGCGTTCGGAATCGGTATGTATATATTTCCTATATATTTATGCAAAGCCAAATGTATACTGTTCTTCAGTTGAACATGCGTGTACAGTCTTGCCGGGTGTTTGTGTGTTGCCTTATTCACTGTCATGCATGTTATCAGTGATGCGTAGCTTCATACCTGACATGATTATTAACACGCCGTTTATACTGACTCATTGCCTCCACACGTGCAGACATGGGCCGAGCAAACTTGACAGCGCATCACACAACTGGACGCCCGACTGGGCCTAGACAATGTGGACAGTGACGACGACTTCGGCCCCCCACCTACCAAGAAACGCACTCGTCAAGTGCTGAAATGTCCATCGGGCTGGAAGCCAGCCCCAGCGAGGCACCAGCACTGAAGTCAGACTGTCCGTCCATCAGTGTATATATTGTACATACTGTAAGTACCATT
>NC_134901.1:20988433-20990933 GCF_041734735.1 Babylonia areolata
TGGGACTGGTGAGGCGGGTGGCTAGACACCCTTATGGAGATCCATAAAAGGGCGTCGGCTCAGGAGAGCCACCGACGGCCATCTAGCTCCACCGTGCTGTGTGCATGCCACACGCAGTTGGCCCCCGGGGTGTGTCTACCCATGCATGCGAAGTCTGGATCCGGCAGAATCTGCGGAAGAAACCTATCGGTTCAACGGAGAGGAAGGCGGTTAGAGCAACGCACTGTGGAGTGCAGAGAGCAAGATGAGACACCGAAAGGATATCTTGGTCATCCACTGCATCCGTGCTCATCCTCCAGTCGTCTCGACTTAGTCTTGCCACTGGAAATTGGTGGACCCGGACGAGAGAGTGAGGTCGACGTTGCGCAACTCCTCTTCACTTTAAACAAACTCATCGCGCAAGTCATCAGTCATCCAAAATGACCTTTCATCCTTCATCATTTCATCACCCCCAAGTCCTGTGGCGACAGGCGAGCGACGAAACGACAGGTGTGGGTACACTGGCAGTCGCAGCCGCAGACCTGCACGCAGGCGGCTCAGGCCATAGGGTCGTTCTTCGTCGACAGGAGCAGCGATGGAGCTCGGCAGCCGTCTGAGCGTCTGAGCAGCCCTCTTTAGGAATGCACTGCTCACCTCCCTGGCATGAGGAAGGGGCTAGAAAAGGTGCCCTAAAAATTGCCTGCTCCATATCACCCTGGCCAGCATACCGCGGCTGGCGGGGACCCTACATCAGCGGTCGAAACAAAGAGAAAGAAAAGAAAAAAACAAGGATCGTTCCTCTCACCATTGGTGCTTGGAACATAAGGACTCTCCTGGACAGAGATAACGCGGACAGACCCCAAAGGAGAACAGCACTAGTTGCATCCGAACTCGCCAGATACAACATCGACATCGCAGCCTTGAGTGAGACTCGGCTTGCAGGCGAAGGCGAGCTCTGTGAACGGGGATCTGGTTACACCTTCTTCTGGAGTGGACGAGGAAGCAAAGAGCGACGTGAGGCTGGCGTTGGTTTTGCAGTAAAAACAGCACTTGTCAGCAAGCTAGCTGGAATCCCAAAGGGAGTCAACGATAGGCTTATGACCATGAAACTCCCACTGGCATCTGGCCAGAAGCACCTCACCATTGTCGGTGCCAACGCCCCAACCATGACCAACCCGGATGAAGTGAAGGCGAAGTTCTACGAGGACCTTCACTCTGTCATTGCTGCCATCCCTAAAGCAGACAAGCTCATCATTCTTGGGGACTTCAATGCTAGAGTTGGCTCTGACTACATCTCCTGGGATGGAGTGATTGGAAAGCACGGTGTGGGCCACTGCAACCCAAATGGATTGCTTTTGCTTCAGACCTGTGCAGAGCACGAACTGCTGATAACCAACACAGTTTTCTGCCTCCCTACCCGTAACAGGACGTCATGGATGCACCCTCGCTCAAAGCATTGGCATCTCATCGATTATGTCATCGTCAGGAAAAGGGATAGGCAAGATGTACGTGTAACAAAGACCATGTGCGGCGCCGAGTGTTGGACAGACCATCGCCTTGTAGTCTCGAAGCTGAATATTCGAATCCAACCCAAGAGACGCCCCCAAGGCCAGAAGGCTCCAAAACGGCTCAACATCGCTAAGCTGAAAAGCATCACCATCAAACAGTCCTTTGTGGAGCTGCTGGAAGATCGTCTGGAATCCGCCTCTCTGGACAACCAGAATGTGGAGTCTGACTGGAGGACCCTGCGTGAGCTGATCTATAGTACAGCTTCAGAGACCCTTGGACCCATGACCAGAAAGCACAAAGACTGGTTTGATGAAAACTGTGATGAAATCAAGCAGCTTCTGGATGAGAAACGCCGTCTGCATCAAGCCCACCTGAGCAACCCAAAGTCCACATCAAAAAAGGATGCGTACAATGCCATCCGCAGGACTGTTCAGCAAAAGTTACGCCAGATGCAGGATAAGTGGCTGAGTGACAAAGCTGATGAGATCCAGGGATATGCTGACAGGCACGATATGAAGAGGTTCTATGATGCCTTAAAAGAAGTCTACGGCCCCACATCCTCAGGATCATCCCCCCTCCTCAGTGCAGATGGGAATACCTTGATCACCGAGAAGGAGAACATTCTCGAACGATGGGCTGAGCACTTCAACAGTGTCTTAAATCGCCCTTCCTCCATAAATGATGAAGCCATAGACCGTCTCCCACAAGTCCCCACCAACGAAGCACTGGACGATCCGCCAACACTTCTTGAGACCCAGAAAGCAATCCGTCTGCTATCCAGTGGCAAAGCACCTGGCTCAGACTCCATACCAGCAGAGGTCTACAAGGATGGAGGCACTGTGCTGACTGAGAAGCTTCATCAGCTGTACTCACTCATGTGGAAAGAAGAGACGATCCCCCAGGATTTCAAAGATGCATCTATCATTCACTTGTACAAGCGAAAGGGGAACCGGCAAGCCTGTGATAACCATCGGGGTATTTCCTTGCTCTCCATCGCAGGCAAGATACTTGC
>NC_134901.1:20995933-20998433 GCF_041734735.1 Babylonia areolata
TCCGCCTCTCCAGACGCCAAGGATGAGTTCTACAAAAATCTCGCATCAACCATAAGGAACATCCCCAGGACAGAACAACTTGTTCTCCTGGGCGACTTCAATGCCAGAGTGGGTGCAGACAACGATTCGTGGCCCTCCTGTCTCGGTTCCTTTGGAGTGGGGAAAATGAATGAGAATGGACAGCGACTACTTGAGTTTTGTACCTGCCATGAACTGTGTATCGCCAACTCCTTCTTCAAGACGAAGCCCCAACGCAAAGTCTAGTGGAGGCACCCGCGCTCAAAACATTGGCACCAACTGGATCTGATCCTAGTAAGACGAGCTGCCATCAAAAACCTTCTCCACACTCGCTCTTACCACAGCGCAGACTGCAACACGGACCACTCTCTGGTATGCTGCAAGAGATCAGACTGCAACCAAAGAAGTTCCACTGCACAAAGAAACAAGGGAACTCTCGCATTGACGTCAGCAAGATGTCTCAGCCAGACCTTGAAGAACAGTTTGCAGAGACCTTTGAGAGAGAATTCGATGCATTGCAACCCAGGGACTCGCAGAAAGATGGGAAAGGCTACGAGACACCATGCACCGCATTGCTATGGCCACCTTTGGGAAGAAAACCACGAAGTCCCACGACTGGTTTGAGGCCAAATCATCAGAGATGATTCCCAGTATTGAGGCCAAGCACGCTGCACTCACTGAGTACAAGCGGTCACCCAGTGAGAAGAACCTGCATATCCTCAGGGCCGCCAGGAGTAAGGTTCAGTTTAACGCCAGGCGATGTGCAAATGAGTACTGGACAGAGCTCAGCGAAGAGATACAGAATGCTACTGAAAGAGGCAACATCCGAGGGATGTATGGCGGTATTAAGAAGGCACTGGGACCAACACACAGCAAGACTGCCCCCCTCAAATCCTCCACTGGGGAAGTAATCAACGATCCTAGCCAGCAGATGGAGAGATGGGCAGAACACTACTCCGACCTCTACTCCACAGAAAACATGGTGTCCAACTCAGCCCTCGATGCCATCAAGTGCTACTACTCTTCTGCATCCTCTGCACACAGTCCTCTGTCAGTGCTGGAATGAGGGAGCTGTACCGGAGGACATGAGGGACGCCAAGATTATCACCCTCTACAAAAACAAGGGTGAAAGGAGCGACTGCAACAACTACAGAGGCATCTCACTTCTCAGCATTGTAGGCAAAGTCTACGCTCGGGTCCTCCTAATTCGCCTGCAGAAACTGGCCGAACGCATTTACCCGGAATCACAGTGCGGTTTTCGAGCAGAGAGATCCACGGTAGACATGATCTTCTCCCTTCACCAAATCCAGGAGAAGTGCAGAGAGCAGAGGATGCCCCTGTATGTCGCATTCATTGACCTCACCAAGGCCTTTGACCTCGTCAGCAGAGACAGCCTTTTCAGGGCTCTTCGAAAGATTGGCTGCACCCCCAAACTGCACAGCTTGATTGAGTCCTTCCACTCCAACATGAAAGGGACGGTGCAGTTTAATGGTAACCTATCCAAGCCCTTCGACATGCGCAGCGGTGTCAAACAAGGGTGTGTCCTCGCCCCCACCCTATTTGGAATCTTCTTTGCTCTTCTCCTGAGACATGCGTTCAGCACAGCGCAAGAAGGGATCTACCTGCCGACCAGATCAGATGGCAGGATCTTCAATCTCACCCGCCTCAGAGCAAGGACAAATGTCCGCGAAGCCCTCATCAGAGACATGCTCTTTGCTGACGATGCCGCAGTTGTGACCCACACCCAGCGGGACTTGCAGTCACTAATGGACCGCTTCTCCCAGGCCTGCAAAGATTTCGACCATCAGTCTCAAGAAGACAAATGTCCTAGGCCAAGACACGCCATCTCCACCAGCCATCACCATTGATGACTACGAGCTTGAAGCCATCCATCAATTCACTTACCTTGGGTCCACCATCACCGACAACCTCTCCCTTGACACCGAGATCGACAAGAGGATCGGGAAGGCAGTCACAACACTAGCCCTCCTCACACAAAGAGTGTGGACAAATCCCAAGCTGACCACGAAGACAAGGATGGCTGTATACAACGCCTGTGTCCTCAGCACCTTGCTGTATGGCAGTGAGGCGTGGACCACACATGCTCGTCAGGAGAAAAGGCTCAATACCTTCCACCTGAGAAGCCTACGGCGCATACTCGGCATCTACTGACAAGACAAGGTGGCAAACACTGAAGCCCTGACTCGCGCTGGCCTCCCGACCATGTATACCATACTGTGACAGCGTCGGCTGCGCTGGCTGGGCCACGTTCGCCGCATGGAAGATGGTCGCATCCCAAAAGACATCCTTTATGGAGAGCTCGCCACGGAGCAGATAAGCATCGGCCGCCCACAGCTGAGATACAAAGACGTTTGCAAACGTGACATGAAGGCACTTGAGATTAACACTGTCCTGGGAGGGGCTTGCAGATGACCGCAACAGATGGAGAAGAACTCTCAAGAATCAGCTACGGATTGGTGAG
>NC_134901.1:21000933-21004452 GCF_041734735.1 Babylonia areolata
TGAAGTAGTTAGTGTCTCCGTTGCCCAAAAGATTGGATTGAAAGAAACGTTGGGTGGAATTGAACTGGCAAATAAAACAACAACAAAAAACAAAAAAACAAAACCAACCAAACAAAAAAAACCCCAAATAAACAAACAAAAAAAAACAAAACACGACCCCCCCCCCAAAAAAAAAGAAAAAAAAGAAAAAAAAGAACAAAAACAACAACAAAACCGAAAAAACGAACAAACAACAACAACAACAAAAAAACAAAAAAACCCCAACAAACCAAAGCAAAAAAAAACAACAAAAAAACAAAACAACGTGAGCTGAGAGATTTCCTGTGTGTAACATGAAAAGCCAAGACCAACTTGTGGCATCAAAATGTTGCTGTACAAAAACAGCGTGTGGTTCCAACACAACGTACATAACGCAATCAAAGCTCATTGTGCAAAGCAATGAGATGATTAGTATGTAGGAGAAACGCGCAGAGAGAGAGAGAGAGAGAGGGGGGGGGGGGGGGGGGGGGGGGGGCGGGGGGGTTGAGAGAGAGAGAGAGGGGGGGATTGAGAGAGAGATAGAGATCTACCTGAGAACCAAGGTAATCATGTTAATCTCGGGCGGGTAGAGAGTTAATTAAAAGATGTACGTCTTCTTAATTAAAGAACACACACACGCACACACACACACACATACACAGACACACACATACACAGACACACACAGAGAAAAAAGGGGGGAAAAAAGAAAAAAAAAGAAAATTTTTTGTTGAAACCTGTGCGTAACTGGGGGTAACACAGTGCAGACAGAGACGAATAGGGACTTGCAAAAACAAAACCCACAAACCCAGAAAATGTTGTTTTGTATGACTCTTTTCTTACCTTTCCCTTCTTCGTCTTCCTGCATGTACCTTTTATCGATAAAAAAAAAAATAAAAAAGACAACAACAAAAAAACAAAACAAAAAAAGCATGAGTTAGTATGTGTTCACATCTCCGACAAAAAGCAAAACACACACATACACATCTATATGAATATGATATATATCTAATAAGAGAAAGAAAAAAAAACAAAAAACGAGCAAAGTCTGTTTAACACACACACACACACACACAGAGCCTTTGAAACGTACAACCTGTCTATCCGATTGTATGCAGTCGGAACAAAAAGAAAGGTCTGTTTTCAATGTGACGAGACCAGCGGCGTTTATCTAAATACTAACCGTTTTATGGTCGTAAATAAGCAGTGAGGAAAAACACAGTGCTTTTCGTGCAACGTTTCAACTGACGGCGTTTTCTTATCAAAATGGAGAGACAGAAATTGATAATTACCATTCACCTTTTCATAAAAATAACATATGAAAACATAAAAGTCCGGGTGCGGTTTTTGTTACTCGTCGCAATTTTATTTATTAATTATTTTTATTTTATTATTATTATTTTTTTTTGTGGGTTAGTTTTCGATATTTCACTTGCACCGAGGGGACCAGGTAAGGGGGCTATTTTCAGACAATCACGATGCAACGAAAAGGGGAAGCAATTCTCATAACAGTTTCTGACCTGCCTGAATCGCTTCCCTTCTGTATGTTCGTCGACGTTTTTTTTTTTTTTTTTTTTTTTTTTTTTCCCTCTTCTTTTCTCTCAACAAGTTCTTGTTGTTCTCTTTCTTTCTTTCACGTTGATGTTCTGGGGGAGTGGGGTGGGGTGGGGGGTGGGGGGTGGGGGGGTTAAAATGAAATTTTATGGTTCCTAGTCTATAGAAAAGAAAAGTGGATGTAACTGATGCATATCCAAAGCAGCAGTACAAAATGGTCCGGGCGGGCGGGAGGGGAGGGGGTATAACCATGCGTATAACGCAAACGCTTCGTCACTGAGTTAGATAAAATGTAGAATACATTGGACGTTACATTTCTCTTGTAGCGATCACGGCAATACACGCGGGAAATCTCAACAGTTCACCTGGTGTGAAAGCGCTTTGATTTGTCTCTGCACAAGGTTCAGCGCTATGTGAATATTGATAATCATTATCATTATTTTTATAATAACTATCATTATCACCTTATTCATGGAACACGATAAAGGATTTCTACTTGAAAAAAAAAAAAAAGAGAGTAAAAGTTGCATGTAAGACAATTCATTTAACTGACTGGAATAGCTGGGGGAAAAACACCAAAAAAAAAAAAAAAGAAAAAAAAAAGCCGCCATATTTGCCTGAGGTCAGGAGTTTTGTTTTGCAAAACACAATTATTCAACTTATCATAGAGTTTGAAAGGTTATATACCAAGTCAGTTTCAAGATTTTGAACTTAGTCGCAAGTTTAAAACAGCGTGTTCAGGATAACATGCTTACCAGGTTTGGAAAACAACAACAACAAACAAAACAAAACAAAAAAACAAACAAAACATCTGTATCTTGAAATAAAATTCCTTACTTCAAAATATTATGCGCACAACAACAACAACAAACACACACATATATATATTTTACTTATAGTATAAACATTGTCTCTGTTAAAAAAAAAACAAAAAAAAACACCACAAAATAAAGACACACACCACAACTCCCCCCCCCCCCAACACACACACACACACACACACAAAAAACAACAAAAACAACAACAACAACAAAAACCAACAAACATACGCACAAAAGCAGAAAATTAAGCGAAACGATTGTTTGTTAGGGGTAGTATGATTATATTTGACTAATTTTGAGAAAGCAGTCTCCATTGAAACAAACAAACAAAAAAAAAGGATTATTTCCAAATGAATGTTGATCTAAGGGGAAAACAACGAATCGAGAAAGACACTGCCACTGCCACTGCCACTAGTTTATTGAATAGGCCACAGCCCCTTTCAATGGGGGTTCACAATCGACAGATATATTATTATTATTATTATTATTTACACGAGGGGAAAACAAAATTACATTTGTATATTTTGGACTGCATTGAAGATCTGGGATCTAAGCTTAAAGGCATAGAAAAGAAACTTCGCAAAAACAAAAATAACTCTCTTCTGGAACTCTCACAAATTCTAGATTATGAATTTCGAAATTGACAATTGACAATATTCTTTAAATACTTAGATCTTAAGCCTTCATACTTAGGGCACTCAAAAGTGAAGGGAATTTCGGTTTCAAGTGAGTTACTACAAAAAGGACAATTCCAGTTTTCTTGATTCCTTGATTAATAACGGTATTTGTGGACATTCATTTGTGATACTCCCATCCTAAACTGAGCGAGGGTGTCACGATATGTGTTCATCCATAAAACATCCACGTATTGAATCGATCGATCGAGAGAGAGAGAGAGAGAGAGAGAGAGAGAGAGAGAGAGAGAGAGAGAGAGAGAGAGAGAGAAAATCATCTATTCCAAGGTTCGGGGAGGGGGAATTTCGGAACCTACAAGCAGTTAAAATTCAGGGAAGGAAGGAAAAAAGGGGGGAGAAGAAAAAGGGAAGGAAAGAAAACCTCAGAAAGAGCCTTAAATATCCCGGGTGGGGTTGGGGGCAGGGGGGGGGGGGGGGGGGAAAAGGGGGGG
>NC_134901.1:21009552-21012052 GCF_041734735.1 Babylonia areolata
GACGAGGAAGCGAAGAGCGACGTGAGGCTGGCGTTGGTTTTGCAGTAAAAACAGCACTTGTCAGCAAGCTAGCTGGAATCCCAAAGGGAGTCAACGATAGGCTTATGACCATGAAACTCCCACTGGCATCTGGCCAGAAGCACCTCACCATTGTCAGTGCCTACGCCCCAACCATGACCAACCCGGATGAAGTGAAGGCGAAGTTCTACGAGGACCTTCACTCTGTCATTGCTGCCATCCCTAAAGCAGACAAGCTCATCATTCTTGGGGACTTCAATGCTAGAGTTGGCTCTGACTACATCTCCTGGGATGGAGTGATTGGAAAGCACGGTGTGGGCCACTGCAACCCAAATGGATTGCTTTTGCTTCAGACCTGTGCAGAGCACGAACTGCTGATAACCAACACAGTTTTCTGCCTCCCTACCCGTAACAGGACGTCATGGATGCACCCTCGCTCAAAGCATTGGCATCTCATCGATTATGTCATCGTCAGGAAAAGGGATAGGCAAGATGTACGTGTAACAAAGACCATGTGCGGCGCCGAGTGTTGGACAGACCATCGCCTTGTAGTCTCGAAGCTGAATATTCGAATCCAGCCCAAGAGACGCCCCCAAGGCCAGAAGGCTCCAAAACGGCTCAACATCGCTAAGCTGAAAAACATCACCATCAAACAGTCCTTTGTGGAGCTGCTGGAAGATCGTCTGGAATCCGCCTCTCTGGACAACCAGAATGTGGAGTCTGACTGGAGGACCCTGCGTGAGCTGATCTATAGTACAGCTTCAGAGACCCTTGGACCCATGACCAGAAAGCACAAAGACTGGTTTGATGAAAACTGTGATGAAATCAAGCAGCTTCTGGATGAGAAACGCCGTCTGCATCAAGCCCACCTGAGCAACCCAAAGTCCACATCAAAAAAGGATGCGTACAATGCCATCCGCAGGACTGTTCAGCAAAAGTTACGCCAGATGCAGGATAAGTGGCTGAGTGACAAAGCTGATGAGATCCAGGGATATGCTGACAGGCACGATATGAAGAGGTTCTATGATGCCTTAAAAGAAGTCTACGGCCCCACATCCTCAGGATCATCCCCCCTCCTCAGTGCAGATGGGAATACCTTGATCACCGAGAAGGAGAACATTCTCGAACGATGGGCTGAGCACTTCAACAGTGTCTTAAATCGCCCTTCCTCCATAAATGATGAAGCCATAGACCGTCTCCCACAAGTCCCCACCAACGAAGCACTGGACGATCCGCCAACACTTCTTGAGACCCAGAAAGCAATCCGTCTGCTATCCAGTGGCAAAGCACCTGGCTCAGACTCCATACCAGCAGAGGTCTACAAGGATGGAGGCACTGTGCTGACTGAGAAGCTTCATCAGCTGTACTCACTCATGTGGAAAGAAGAGACGATCCCCCAGGATTTCAAAGATGCATCTATCATTCACTTGTACAAGCGAAAGGGGAACCGGCAAGCCTGTGATAACCATCGGGGCATTTCCTTGCTCTCCATCGCAGGCAAGATACTTGCCAGGATCCTACTAAACCGCCTCACAGCACACCTTGACCAAGGTCATTTGCCTGAGAGCCAATGTGGATTCCGGAAAGAGCGCGGAACCACCGACATGGTGTTTGCTGCAAGGCAGCTGCAAGAGAAATGTCAGGAGCAAAATGCTGATCTGTTCTCCACCTATGTCGACCTCACTAAGGCCTTTGACACCGTGAGTAGAGAGGGACTGTGGAAGATCATGGCCAAGTACGGATGCCCTCGGAAATTTATTTCCTTGGTCAGCCAATTCCATGAAGGCATGCAGGCTCGAGTCCAGGACAATGGCGAAACATCTGCTCCTTTTGCTGTCACAAATGGTGTCAAGCAAGGCTGCGTCCTGGCTCCAACGCTGTTCAGCCTCATGTTCTCTGCAATGCTTACTGATGCCTTCAGAGATGGCGATGTTGGAATCGGCCTAAAGTACCGAACAGATGGCAAGCTGTTTAACCTCAGAAGGCTTCAAGCAAAAACGAAGGTCATGACAGACATCATCAGAGACTTTTTGTTTGCTGATGACTGTGCCCTCAACGCTGGATCTGAAGCTGACATGCAACTCAGCGTCGACAAGTTTGCCACTGCCAGCAGGAACTTCGGCCTTACCATCAGCACGAGGAAAACTGAAGTTCTCCATCAGCCAGCCCCAGGGAAACCCTACGTTGAGCCCAACATCACAGTCAACGGTCAGAGACTCAGTGCGGTGGAGCGGTTCACATACCTTGGCAGCACACTGTCACGAAATGCGACCATCGACGATGAAGTGAATGTCAGGATTGCAAGAGCAAGTGCAACTTTTGGTAGACTCAGGGCAAATGTCTGGAACAGAAGAGGCATTAGTCTTGAGACCAAGCTAAAGGTCTACAGAGCAGTAGTTCTCCCCACACTACTGTACGGCTGCGAAACTTGGACAGTGTACCAACGACATGCCAAGAAGCTGAACCACTTCCACACAACATG
>NC_134901.1:21017052-21024552 GCF_041734735.1 Babylonia areolata
TGGGGAAGTAATCAACGATCCTAGCCAGCAGATGGAGAGATGGGCAGAAACACTACTCCGACCTCTACTCCACAGAAAACATGGTGTCCAACTCAGCCCTCGATGCCATCAAGTGCTACTACTCTTCTGCATCGTCTGCACACAGTCCTCTGTCAGTGCTGGAATGAGGGAGCTGTACCGGAGGACATGAGGGACGCCAAGATTATCACCCTCTACAAAAACAAGGGTGAAAGGAGCGACTGCAACAACTACAGAGGCATCTCACTTCTCAGCATTGTAGGCAAAGTCTACGCTCGGGTCCTCCTAATTTGCCTGCAGAAACTGGCCGAACGCATTTACCCGGAATCACAGTGCGGTTTCCAAGCAGAGAGATCCACGGTAGACATGATCTTCTCCCTTCACCAAATCCAGGAGAAGTGCAGAGAGCAGAGGATGCCCCTGTATGTCGCATTCATTGACCTCACCAAGGCCTTTGACCTCGTCAGCAGAGACAGCCTTTTCAGGGCTCTTCGAAAGATTGGCTGCACCCCCAAACTGCACAGCTTGATCGAGTCCTTCCACTCCAACATGAAAGGGACGGTGCAGTTTAATGGTAACCTATCCAAGCCCTTCGACATGCGCAGCGGTGTCAAACAAGGGTGTGTCCTCGCCCCCACCCTATTTGGAATCTTCTTTGCTCTTCTCCTGAGACATGCGTTCAGCACAGCGCAAGAAGGGATCTACCTGCCGACCAGATCAGATGGCAGGATCTTCAATCTCACCCGCCTCAGAGCAAGGGACAAATGTCCGCGAAGCCCTCATCAGAGACATGCTCTTTGCTGACGATGCCGCAGTTGTGACCCACACCCAGCGGGGACTTGCAGTCACTAATGGACCGCTTCTCCCAGGCCTGCAAAGATTTCGACCATCAGTCTCAAGAAGACAAATGTCCTAGGCCAAGACACGCCATCTCCACCAGCCATCACCATTGATGACTACGAGCTTGAAGCCATCCATCAATTCACTTACCTTGGGTCCACCATCACCGACAACCTCTCCCTTGACACCGAGATCGACAAGAGGATCGGGGAAGGCAGTCACAACACTAGCCCTTCCTCACACAAAGAGAGTGGACAAATCCCAAGCTGACTACGAAGACAAGGATGGCTGTATACAACGCCTGTGTCCTCAGCACCTTGCTGTATGGCAGTGAGGCGTGGACCACACATGCTCGTCAGGAGAAAAAGGCTCAATACCTTCCACCTGAGAAGCCTACGGCGCATACTCGGCATCTCCTGGCAAGACAAGGTGGCAAACACTGAAGCCCTGACTCGCGCTGGCCTCCCGACCATGTATACCATACTGTGACAGCGTCGGCTGCGCTGGCTGGGCCACGTTCGCCGCATGGAAGATGGTCGCATCCCAAAAGACATTCTTTATGGAGAGCTCGCCACAGAGGCAGATAAGCATCGGCCGCCCACAGCTGAGATACAAAGACGTTTGCAAACGTGACATGAAGGCACTTGAGATTAACACTGTCCTGGGAGGGGCTTGCAGATGACCGCAACAGATGGAGAAGAACTCTCAAGAATCAGCTACGGATTGGTGAGGACAAACTGTCAGCTGCTGCAGCAGAAAAGCCAGCTCGCATAAAAGGGACGTCAGCCGACAGACCAGCATCAGCTTTCACATGTGATCGCTGCGACAGAGACTGTCTCTCTCGCATCGGTCTCTACAGTCACAGGCGACGCTGCTTGGTCCAAGCAGACAGCCCAATTAGACATACGGTTGAATATACTCTATCCATGGTCAGCCATGACCGAAGGAGGCCTACTACTACTACTACTACTACTACTACTGCTGCTACTACTACTGCTGCTACTACTACTGCTACTACTATGTATTTGTCTTGTCTGCGTGCCTGACTGACTGACTGTCTGTGTGTGTGTGAGTGTGTGTGTGTGTGTGTGTGTGTGTGTGTGTGTGTATGCATGTATGTATGTATGCATGTGTCTGTGTCTGCGTGCCTGCCTGACTGTCTTTCTCTATGTATGTATGTATGTTGTGTGTGTGTGTGTGTGTGTGTGTGTGTGTGTGTGTGGTGTGTGTGGTGTGTGTGCGTGTATGTATGTATGTTTCTGTCTCTGTCTGTCTGTCTGTCTGCCTGCCTGCCTGCCTGACTGTCTGTATGTATGTATGTGTCTGTCTGTCTGTCTGTCTGTCTGTCTGTCTGTCTGCATGCCTGTCTGCCTGACTGACTGACTGACTGTCTTTCTCTATGTATGTATGTGTGTGTGTGTATGTATGTATGTGTGTGTGTATTTATGTATGTATGTATGTAGGTAGGTAGATCCGTTCGTCCGTTTAGCTGTTGAGGTTTCGTATAATTAGCAAGTGTTCTGACAGGTGAGCGTCTTAACCAATCTGACGCCTTCTTCGTGTCAGAGATTACAGAGAAAGGCAAAATGATTGGAATCAGAAAAAGAGTATGTGCTAATATAGATTCTGACTGAGTTGAAACAGTTCCTAAAGAGCACAAAACTGGTATATTGATGTGGTGTGACAACGTTGAATGTGAATGTGCTGGTTAATTTCGGGTTAAATTTTTTTTTTTTTAACGATTATTGTCGATTGTTGATGCTCGCTCTTTCAAGTCTGGCCTTAAAAACCACCTCTTCCTAAAATAGCCTGCCTCTCCCATTTCTTCAGTTTCTCCAGTTTTAGAGTTCTGCATGCGTGTGGATGACTGGTGCGAAAGCGCTTTGATTTGTCTCTGCACAAGATCAGCGCTCTATGTAAATACCATTATTATTATCATTTTATTTATTAATTTTTTTCAAATTTCATAATCATTGCTTTATTAACTCCTCCTGACTCACAGGAAAAGTGCAACTTGATGAGGTGTGTGGTGTGTGTGTGTGTGTATGTGTGTGTGTGTATGTGTATGTGTGTGTGTGTGTGTGTGTGTGTGTATGTGTGTATGTGTGTGTGTGTATGTGTGTGTGTATGTGTGTGTGTGTATGTGTGTGTGTGTGTGTGTGTATGTGTATGTGTGTGTGTGTGTGTGTGTGTGTGTGTGTGGTGTAGCAGCAGTAGTAGTATATTTCGCACATATTGAACATGCTGTATATTGCTGTCACAGGAACGCGCGCTCTCTTATATTTGAGAGACACATTCAGAAGTGTAAAGTACACACACACACACACACGCACACACACACACACACACACACACGCGGATACACGGGCGCGCCCACACACACACACACTCACGCACACAGACAGACACACACATTCCTGGTATACACAATCAAATATGTTTTTTTTTCGATAGTATTATTTCACACACACACACACACACACACACACACACACACACACACACACACGAGATAAAAAAAAAAAGACACTGGTATTCATGTTATGTTTATTGACCTCTGATTTCCAGACACCATTGAGCAAACAAACAAGCAACAACAAATACCACGTTAACTGCATGTCATAGTGTTTCACAAAAGGACAAAAACTGACAGAAGAAATTAAAATAGTTAGTTATCACACACACACGCACACATACACACTAAATAACAGACAGAAGACAATGGAAAAAAAACAAAAAAAAAACACCACCACCCACAAACCAACAAAAACCGTACATCTCATGAATCGCCTCAGATCTGTTATTTGTATAATGTTACCAAGTTTGTTTAGCAGTTTTTTGGGTAATGGTCCTCTGTTTCTGCTTCTTCCCTTCCTCGGTAGTTAAAAGACTACCAGTAATGTATAATGTAATTTCAAAAAAATTTTTTTTTTTTTTGAAAAGAGAAAAAAAATAGATGTGAGCATGGCATAACAGGTATAACAAATTATAAGTTGTTACAAGTCATTTTGTGAAGCGCTGAAACATCAAAAATAAAATTTAAAAAAAAAAAAGGAAAAGAACAAAAAAAGTCGAAGTATGCAGATATTTGAGGTTAAAAACAAAAAATCCAAATAGTAATAATTTATTTATTTATTCATTTATTTGCGATATGGCACAAAACGGCATTTGACGTGAGGAAGGTAATCTCCACCTCGTAAGATAAATATTTGTCCACGGGAGAGTGAAGTAGTTAGTGTCTCCGTTGCCCAAAAGATTGGATTGAAAGAAATGTTGGGTGGAATTGAACTGGCAAATAAAACAACAACAAAAAACAAAAAAACAAAACCAACCAAACAAAAAAAACAACAAATAAACAAAAAAACAACACGACCCCCCCCCCCCAAAAAAAAAAGAAAAAAAAGAACAAAAAAGAACAAAAACAACAACAACAACAAAACCGAAAAAACGAACAAACAACAACAACAACAAAAAACAACAAAAAAACAAAAAAACCCCAACAAACCAAACCAAAAAAAAAACAACAAAAAAACAAAACAACGTGAGCTGAGAGATTTCCTGTGTGTAACATGAAAAGCCAAGACCAACTTGTGGCATCAACATGTTGCTGTACAAAAACAAACAGCGTGTGGTTCCAACACAACGTACATAACACAATCAAAGCTCATTGTGCACAGCAATGAGATGATTAGTATGTAGGAGAAACGCGCAGAGAGAGAGAGAGAGAGGGGGGGGGGATTGAGAGAGAGAGAGGGAGGGGACTGAGAGAGGGTTTTGAGAGAGAGAGAGGGGAGGACAGAGAGAGAGAGAGAGGGGGGGGGGGGTTGAGAGAGGGAGGGGGACTGAGAGAGGGTTTGAGAGAGAGAGAGGGGAGGACTGAGAGAGAGAGAGAGAGGGGGGGGGGGGGGTTGAGAGAGAGAGAGGGAGGGGACTGAGAGAGGGTTTGAGAGAGAGAGAGGGGAGGACTGAGAGAGAGAGAGAGAGGGGGGGGTTGAGAGAGAGAGAGAGGGAGGGGACTGAGAGAGGGTTTGAGAGAGAGAGAGGGGAGGACAGAGAGAGAGAGAGAGAGGGGGGGGTTTGAGAGAGAGAGAGAGGGAGGGGACTGAGAGAGGGTTTGAGAGAGAGAGAGGGGAGGACTGAGAGAGGGTTTGAGAGAGAGAGGGGAGGACAGAGAGAGAGAGAGAGAGAGAGAGAGAGAGAGAGATCTACCTGAGAACCAAGGTAATCATGTTAATCTCGGGCGGGTAGAGAGTTAATTAAAAGATGTACGTCTTCTTAATTAAACACACACAGACACACACACACACACAGAGAAAAAAGGGGGAAAAAAAAGAAAGACATTTTTGTTGAAACCTGTGCGTAACTGGGGGTAACACAGTGCAGACAGAGACGAATAGGGACTTGCAAAAACAAAACCCACAAACCCAGAAAATGTTGTTTTGTATGACTCTTTTCTTACCTTTCCCTTCTTCGTCTTCCTGCATGTACCTTTTATCGATAAAAAAAAAAAAAGATAAAAAAGACAAAAACAAAAAAACAAAACAAAAAAAGCAACAAAAAAAGCATGAGTTAGTATGTGTTCACATCTCCGACAAAAAGCAAAACACACACATACACATCTATATGAATATGATATATATCTAATAAGAGAAAGAAAAAAAAAAAAAAAAACCGAGCAAAGTCTGTTTAAACACACACACACACACAGAACAACCTGTCTATCCGATTGTATGCAGTCGGAACAAAAAAGAAAGGTCTGTTTTCAATGTGACGAGACCAGCGGCGTTTATCTCAATACTAACCGTTTTATGGTCGTAAATAAGCAGTGAGGAAAAACACAGTGCTTTTCGTGCAACGTTTCAACTGACGGCGTTTTCTTATCAAAATGGAGACACAGAAATTGATAATTACCATTCACCTTTTCATAAAAATAACATATGAAAACATACAAGTCCGGGTGCGGTTTTTGTTACTCGTCGCAATTTTATTTATTTATTATTTTTATTTTATTATTATTATTTTTTTTTGTGGGTTAGTTTTCGATATTTCACTTGCACCGAGGGGACCAGGTAAGGGGGCTATTTTCAGACAATCACGATGCAACGAAAAGGGAAGCAATTCTCATTACAGTTTCTGACCTGCCTGAATCGCTTCCCTTCTGTATGTTCGTCGACGTTTTTTTTTTTTTTTTTTTTTTTTTTTTTTTTTTTTTTTTTTTCCCTCTTCTTTTCTCTCAACAAGTTCTTGTTGTTCTCTTTCTTTCTTTCACATTGATGTTCTGGGGGAGTGGGGATGGGTGGGGGGGTTTAAAATGAAATTTTATGGTTCCTAGTCTATAGAAAAGAAAAGTGGATGTAACTGATGCATATCCAAAGCAGCAGTACAAAATGGTCCGGGCGGGCGGGGTGGGTGTGGGGGGGGGGGGGGGGGGGGGGGGGGGGGGGAGGGGGTATAACCATGCGTATAACGCAAACGCTTCGTCACTGAGTTAGATAAAATGTAGAATACATTGGACGTTACATTTCTCTTGTAGCGATCACGGCAATACACGCGGGAAATCTCAACAGTTCACCTGGTGTGAAAGCGCTTTGATTTGTCTCTGCACAAGGTTCAGCGCTATGTGAATATTGATAATCATTATCATTATTTTTATAATAACTATCATTATCACCTTATTCATGGAACACGATAAAGGATTTCTACTTGAAAAAAAAAAGAGAGTAAAAGTTGCATGTAAGACAATTCATTTAACTGACTGGAATAGCTGGGGGAAAAACACCAAAAAAAAAGAAAAAAAAAAAAAAGAAAAAGAAAAAAAAGCCGCCATATTTGCCTGAGGTCAGGAGTTTTGTTTTGCGAAACACAATTATTCAACTTATCATAGAGTTTGAAAGGTTATATACCAAGTCAGTTTCAAGATTTTGAACTTAGTCGCAAGTTTAAAACAGCGTGTTCAGGATAACATGCTTACCAGGTTTGGAAAACAACAGCAACACCAAACAAACAAAACATCTGTATCTTGAAATAAAATTCCTTACTTCAAAATATTATGCGCACAACAACAACAACACACACACACACATATATATATTTTACTTATACTATAAACATTGTCTCTGTTAAACAAACAAACAAAAAAAACCCCACAAAATAAAAGACACACACCACAACCCCCACCCCCCCACACACACACACACCCAAAAAAACAACAAAAACAACAACAACAACAAAAAACCAACAAACATACGCACAAAAGCAGAAAATAAAGCGAAACGGTTGTTTGTTAGGGGTACTATGATTATATTTGACTAATTTTGAGAAAGCAGTCTCCATTGAAACAAACAAACAAACAAACAAACAAAAAAAAAAAAAAAAAGATTATTTCCAAATGAATGTTGATCTAAGGGGAAAGCAACAAATCGAGAGAGACACCGACACTGCCACTGACACTGCCACTGCCACTGCCACTAGTTTATTGAATAGGCCACAGCCCCTTTCAATGGGGGTTCACAATCGACAGATATATTATTATTATTATTATTATTTACACGAGGGGAAAACAAAATTACATTTGTATATTTTGGACCTCCTTCAAGATCTGGGATCTAAGCTTAAAGGCATAGAAAAGAAACTTCGCAAAAA
>NC_134901.1:21029552-21032052 GCF_041734735.1 Babylonia areolata
ACACACACACACACACAACATTAAAATAGTATATAAACTACAAAGTATAAAAGTAAATGAATTGAAAATAGAATGGTTTCAAATTAAAGTGGTTCATGGTACTCAACTGTCAACACATAGGCGATATAAAAAGAAAAACAACAACAAAACAATGAAAAGGAAAAAAAGAAAAAAAAAGTCTTCATCTTTTGCAGCATTACATCTAGTCTTTTTTTTTTGGGGAAAAAAAAAACACACATAAAAAGTAGGGAATGTCCTGGTTGATAAATGACACCAATAAATCGAGTTCAGAACCAGTTTTTGTCTCATAGACACAACAATCTCTGAAAAGAAAAGTCTTCTTGTGTAAATAATGTAAACGTAAAGATCTGGGAGAACGTGTCCCTTTCCATTCTTTGTGTTATCTTATCGTTGTTGCTGTTGTTGTTAATGAAGAAAAAAAAAAGAAAAAAAAGAAAGAAAAGCATAACTGTTTGAACATGCAATAGTAATAAAGAACTGAATAATACGTTGTGTAAAAACAAAAACAACAACAACAAAGAAACAAACAAAACAAAACAAACCAAAAAAAAACCCTCAATAAAATACAACGCACACACACAAAAAAGTATCACTATGTTTGAATATGCAATGATAATAAACAACTGAATAATACGTTGTATAAGAACAACAGTCATTACATCATCATGGTTGAATACCGTTTTTTGTTGTTGTTGTTGTTGTTGTTGTTGTTGTTGTTGTTTTTCATTGCATATTTTGGTGTGAATGTTCAGAAATGCAATCAAAAACCGGTAATAATCATTTCTCTTGAAATAATTTAAAATTGACTTGAAAAAAAAGGAAACAAAGTCGGGTGTGGGAGTGAAATTAAGTTGTTGTTGGTTTTTTTTTCTTAGGTCTTTATGTTGGAAGTGTGTATGGAAGTTTTGGTATTGTGTTCCTGAAAATGTTTCGATCAGGTGATGATAATCATTTTGTTGTATCTAATATTCCATTGCGACATCTTTGAAAGAACAGGGCCCAGATCACAAAAAAACCCAACCAAACACCCCCACCCACCCCCCAAAAAAAACCAACAAAAAACAAACACCACCACCACCACCAACAACCCCCCCCCAAAAAAAAACAACAACAACCACCCAGCAACAACAACCCGAATACAAATACATAATTCACTCTGTTCTTGACAGCTTTAGCAATGGTATATAAAGCGAACACAAGAACAAATGCATAATTTGTCCTAAGGAAAAAAAGAAAAAAAAAAGAAAAAGAAAATGTTGTGTAACCAGCATCTGAAAATGATTAGTCATTCATGAAGAATAGCAAACATCAAACCAACCAAATCAACACACATAAAGTGTGCGAATAATGCACCGTTCCTTCAAACAGATTAAACTGATTTAACACAGATAGAAGACTGTTTGTGAGCCACACAAATTTACCAATGAATATATAAAAGAATGAGTGAATAGATAAATAAATAAATAAATCGATCGATCGCGAGAGAGAGAGAGAGAGAGAGAGAGAGAGAGAGACAGAGACAGAGAGAGATGGATAGATAGGTTGTGTGTGGGGGAGGGGAGGATAAGGGGCGTGGTGGTGGTGGTGGTGGTGGTGGTGTGTGTGTGTGTGTGTGTGTGTGTGTGTGTGTGTGTGTGTGTGTGTTTGTGTGTGTGTGCAAAGTATAATAAGCAGACGAAGGACACTCCTGAAGAGCAATACAATGATTCATACATACGGAAAGTACGAAAACACAGAATGAAATAAAATAAAAGATTAATAGAAATTGAATAAATGTCAAATAAAATAAGCACAACAATAGAAGTAATCCACTACCAAAAAAATAACAATAATAATCTGGTATCAGCTGGATCGGTTCAATAAAAAACAAAAAAACAACCCAACAACAAACAAACAAACAAAAACAAAAATGGAATGAAATAAGTAAAATACGATAAGTACAGAATTTATCGATTTTAAAAAAGAAAAATCGACAAAAATGTTCCAAGTTTAGCGTGACATTTTGAAATAGGCTGTATGGTTATAAACTGCCAAAGTTTATAGAGTGAAGTCGATATGACTTAGAATGGGCCCAGAAGTCCAGTAAACAAGCATACATGCAACCTCAGTATGACTCGTGTATTGTGGGTATATAAAAACCGGAAGCGACCTAGACCGAACAACACACACACACACACACACACACACACACACCAACAACAACATCTATCTATCTCTGTCTGTGTCCACAAGAACAACAGCAAAAAAAACCAAAACAAAAAAACCAAAACAAACAAACATACAAACAACAACAACCAAATCCGGAACAAACCAAAAACACAGACCCTCCCCCCCCCACACCCACACCCCGTACCCCTCTGATTGCAATAAACCAGTATTTATCTCAGGTGTTGAAAATGAACAAATAGATAAGTAAGAAGGAAAAAAAAAGCGCAGAAACACAAAAATAAACAGAGAAATAAAATCCTGAAATCCAGAA
>NC_134901.1:21037052-21059552 GCF_041734735.1 Babylonia areolata
TTATTCACTTAAGGCCATTGCCCCATATGAATGAAGGGCGATAATACAATATGCAGATGTCACCATAACCATCAGTAAACATTCACCATTTTCACAATTAGTTAAAGAAATCATGATAATACCGTTTCTCTTAACTTAAAAGCTCTGTGTAAATACAATGCGAGATTACGTATGACACCATTATCAGATGATGCAATCAATAAACATAATTTAAACAAACATGGACGTTCATAATATTTCTTTGGAATAAATCTTACGCGAGATCCATGTAACACAGGACACATCAAAACAAAATGCACTTCATCTTCATTTGACTGCTTGCACAAAGGACACAACTTCTCTGTGTGATCAACAATCTTATAACGGTATCTGTGCATATAAATTTCAGAAATGCCAAATCTAAATCTCGTTAATAAAGCTCGTAGATATCTTTCCATGTTAAACAAAAGATAATTCTTTACTAAATGTGTAGAAGTATGAAATCTGTAGAGACAGAATTTATCACTTGACTGAATATGATTTTCTCAGTATTGCCTTCTACAGTCTATCAAACGCTGATGAAAAAGTTTCAGAAACATATTCTCATTACCTACTCCTTGATATTCCCAGACATATAATATTATCCAAAGCCCAGTTCACAGAGACAAGTTCGTATATTTGACGCCCAGTTCCTTTTACCTCTAGAATCTAAATCATACAACATATTATAGGATTTGCGTGGCAGTCTATTTTCATTCATTTTTAGTAATTTAAACCAGTATCGAATACATCTAACTGCAGAATTTATATAGATTGGATATCTGTTCGTCTCACCGTATACTAAATCGTTAGGTGCCTTCATTTCTACTCCGAAAAACTTTTTCAGTCCAAATAAATGAACAGACTCACACTGTATTGTAGCATTTTTATCTAGACCCCACAATTCTAAGCCATATTGTACAATGGGCTGTATCTGGGTATCGAAAATCTTAATAAAAAATATCCAAAGAATTATTGTTTAATAAAGAGTTTTTTCATAATATGTAACAGCACATTCTTTGCTCTGCTGGAAAGATCCCTGCATGCAGCTACAAAACTCAAACGAGTAGAAAAAAGAATTCCAAGATATTTGTAAGCATTGAAAACTGGCATATCAATACCACCATACACCCACCTTTCCCTTGCTGCCAAATAACCACCTTTCCTAAAAACAATAATTTTTTTTATTTTATATCTAGATTAACATTTAAATGCAATTTAGTAGCTGAATTTTTTAAGTTATTCAATTGTGTCTGTAGACCAATAGCTGTCTCTGAAAGCAAAACAATATCATCAGCAAGTAATAATATAAACAGTTCTATAAAATCAATTGTGAATCTCGCACCATGTCTTCCTCTGTCTATCACTTCTAAAGCTAAATCACTTATGAATAAAGAGAACAAAATAGGACTACAAACATCTCCTTGCTTTACTCCTCTAGTGCAATTGATATACTCAGTAAGTTTGTTACCACACCTAACTCTTGCTTTGACAACATTATACATACTCTTTATACATTTAAAAAGCTTTCCTGTTATGTCATGTCTTGCCAGAACTGGCCATAATAAATTTCTATTGATAGAATCAAAAGCTTTCTCAAAATCAATAAATGCTACGTAAAGTTTACGATTAAGAGAAAACTTTCTGAACAAATGCCAAAAGAGTAAAACATGTGATCAATTGTTGAATATCCTCGTTTAAAACCAGCTTGGTGTTCACCTTTATTATTGTTATATTCTAAATACTCCTGAATCCTATAATTAATAATTGCACTGAATACTTTACTGCTGATATCAGATAATGAAATGCCTCTATAGTTATTAGTGTTATTCGTGTCACCTTTCTTGTTGAGTGGTAAAGTGATTGACTCACACCAATTTTCAGGAAAAAATACCCCTATCGAATAAAGCATTAAAGAAAGTTGTCAAAAAAAGTATAAACTGATCACATGGTGGAGAGAGAGAGAGAGAGAGAGAGAGAGAGAGAGAGAGAGAGAGAGAGAGAGAGAGAGAGAGAGAGAGCTTGAGCTTCATTTGTTTTTCAAGGAAAACAACATTGCCACAGTTTATATCTTTTTTTCCCCCGCTTGCTCTGTGTGTGTATGTGTGTGTGTGTGCGCGCGCGCGTTTGTTTGTGTGTGTGTGTGTGTGTGTGTGTGTGTGTGTGTGTTACATCATTCAGGTTATTTATATCGTGTGTGTAAAAGATGTTTATGTATAATGTTTCAATGATGCCCCACATGCAGGGGGCACATGAAATAAACCACTTGTCTTGCCTTGCCTTGCCTTGCCTTGCCTTGCCGCGAGGGTGGCGCGTGGCTGGGAGAGTGGTTAGTAGTAGTGGGTGGGTGGGGTACCCGGAAACATGACTTGGAGGGATGGCTGTGGAGGGGGGGTGGGGGGAGGAAAGGGGTGGGGAGGAAGGGGGTAGGGTGAGGGGTGAGGGTGAGGGTGAGGGAGAGGTGGGTGAGGGAGAAGGGGGCCATTGAACGGAAAACTCAAATTACACCAGCTTCTGGAACACTCCCCATCCCCCACCACCCCCAACGCTCGCCTCCGCCCTCCCTCTACTCACCCCTCTCAACCCTTCTTCGCCTCTTCCTCCTCCTCCCCCCCCCGCCCCCTCCTTCACCAGCCCCACCTTTCTTTGTGAATGAAATGAAAGACATTGACTGTTGACATCGCTGTGATTTTTTTTTGATATTTTTTTTTTTTATCTATTCATTTTTTAATCTAGTTTTTTTTCCCATTATTTAAATAAAAAGAAATTAATTCCTCTTTTTTGTTTTTTCATCATCACTGTGAATTGCATTGCTGGCTGGATAGGGCCACACATAATATCAGGACTGTCCGACTAAAAAAAAAAAGCAAAAAAAAACCAAAACAAAACAAACAAACACACCCCCCCGCTCCCCCCCCCCCCCCCCCAAAAAAAAAAAAAATCAAAAAAAAAATCCATGTACATAAATTAACAAAGTTAAATGAATAAAAATACAAAAGAATAGATAACCGCGTTAACAACAAAAATGTGTAACATCTGATTAAAAAAAAAAAGGAAAAAAGAAAAAAAAAAATTCCAAAAGGATGCAATGTGCAGCGCTAACATATTGATAGAAGTTATAACTTCCTTCATTCCGTGGCCCGCATTTATTTCTCCGATGTAAGCGTTTTATCCATTACAATTCGGGTGCCACGCAGGAAAAGGAAAAAACAACAACAACAAACAAAATAAAACCACAAAAAACAACAACAACAACAAGAAAGAAAAAAAAAAAAAAAAAACCAAAAAAAAAAAACCGGCCCCAAAACAAACATAACGGTATTCATGCTGGTGAATTTGTTTCCACAGAAGCAACAAAATAAAATATTTGCACAACAGGTGTTTTTTTTTTTTCTTCCCAACCTTTGTTATCAATAGCCACATGATAAAATTACAATAATGCCAAAAAACAAAAAAAAAAAAAAAAAAAAAAAAGAAAAAACAAACAAACAAATAAACAACAACAAACAAACCAACCCAACAGTTGTTCTTTTGTAACGTGTCGAAAGAAATTGGCTATTGGCAATTCTTTTTTCAACAACAACAACAACAAATAATAATAATAAAAGATAAAAATAAAAAAAAGGGGGAAAAAGACAGAAAAGAAGAGAGACAAATAGTTACTCCTCCCCACCCCCCAGCCCCAAGCCCCACAAGTTCTCCGAACATGAACTAATAATCAGTGACCTTTTAAGACTCTAGCACAGTTTTGAGTCAACATCACCAATACCGTCGTCAATCATCATCATCATCATCATTTATCATCTCTTTGCTAAAATAACCGCTTTTCATCCACACTCTGTAAGACAATAGATAAGTGGGAAACGACACACTGGTTGGGTTTTGGAGGATATCAAAGTAGAAAAAAACAAACAAACAACAAAAATCCCCCCAAAACAATGGAGACAGTGGTATTATCAGAATCGGTTCCTCTGAGTCATTCTTCAAGAATATATATATATATATATATATATATATATATATGGTAGAGTGTCCTGTAAAAATATATATGATAAAATAGGTATGATGGTAATGTAATACAACAGGTTCAAGACAGTTATTTCTCTTCTTCTTTTTTTTCTCTTGTTGTTTTCGGTACGTAGTCAGGGAAATACTGTCTTTTTACCATCAGCGTTGCCGTAACATGCTCACGGACAGAACATCCAATTGTCATGCGAGTGATGTTGTTCACTCGTAAATAAGCACACTCACATAACCCAGAAAAAAACAACACACACACACACACAAAAACAAACAAACGAGAACGTGCTGAAAGTAGACGGGTTACATAATTGTATGAAAGCACGATCGTCCATTTCAAAGAAAAGATACACTTTTCAAAACAGACGTTAAAAAAAAAGAAAAAAAAAAAGAAGAAAAAGAAAGAGTGCCTAAAACACACCAAATACACTGTTTCTCTCACATGCGCACACACAAACACACACACACACACACACACACATACTCCACACATGCATTACTAATAATAGCTTTACCATTACACTATTTAAAAACCCAAACTTTCTGACAATCAGATTGGATTATTTAAACGTAAAAAGCTGGGTCAGCAACACCAACAACAACAAAAAGTTTGCACCATACATTGAAAAAAAAAAAGAAGAAGAAAAAAAGCTAGAGGTTAAAGAAAAAGAGAGTAAATGGCTGTGTAATATTCGTCTGCTTCGCGAGATTGTGGGACATTATGTATGGTCTGTGGAAGAATAATCATCGAAACTTTAGCGTGAACTTGATAACATGAAGTCATTGCCTTGTTTGCAAACTCAAAACATGGGGGAACTTGAGCTGTTAGTAGGGAGGTGATAATGGTGTTGAGGACAATGACAATGGCGAGCGAGTCAAAGAATGATGATAATGATGATGATAAGAGGAGGACGACGACGACGACGACGATGACTCGAGGACAAAGAGGACGCCAGCCGCTAGATCCGTTGGGAAAACGCCAAAGACTGCGCGAAGGAAATCATGCAGCCCAACTCTGATAGGTACACAAATATATAAACACGCGCCCAAGGCCTGACTAATTAGCGCGTTGGGTTACGCTGCTGGTCGGTCAGGCATCTATCTGCCCAGCAGATGTGGTGAAGCGTACATGGATTTGTCCAGAGGCAGTGACGCCTCCTTGGGCAGCTGAAACTGGAATGTTGGTTTACTGGACCTTCTCTTCTTGAGGGGCGATAGCCTTTATTGAATAAAATATCCGTATCCGCATCTGTGTGTGTGTGTGTGTGTGTGTGTGTGTTAGTCAGACATTGTCCTTTCGTATTTACTTTGTAAAATCATACACCTAAAGGGTTCTTATTCATGAGGGTTTTTTTTTTTTGGGGTGGGGGGGGGGGGTGGGGGTGGGGGGTGGGGGGGGGGGTAGAGGGGGGAAGGGTTATTTTATTGTCAACAATCTGTGTTCTAAAAAAAAAAAGAGAGAGAGAGAGATGAATTTACTGATAGTTTCTGAATTCATGCTTGCCAGTAATTTGGGCCACCAGATTCGGCGGAAGGATATCCAACAAACAGTTTGGGCTGTAATCAGTTAGAACACGAAATTCATGATATTTTGACTCGTGTTTTGAAGTCAAAACGATATCATGACATTCACACTGAAAACTACATATATACTAAAGATAAGGCAAATTTCGAAAAAGAAAACCCCACACCAAAAACCAAACCAAACAAAACAAAACAAAACAAAAAAAAAACAAACACGCACGTCAAATTCCAGTCTGTTATACCCTATACCCTTTGACCATAGCTCATTCTTGATCTGTGTAAATAAGCTTTTAACCAGACCTGTTATCGCAAAAGATGAATACACAGTTATCATCATAAATCTCGTCCGAAGATAAAAAATGAGCAATGACATTCGACGACACATAAGGAGCAAATTAACTCTCTCCATACGAACGGCGAAAGAGGCGACGTTAACAGCGTTTCACCCCAGTTACCATCATCAAAATATTGCAAGCGGAGGGCTCTTATACTGAAGAGGTGAATGTTGACAAAGAATACCACAATTCTGACGACAGAAGCTAAAGGTTGGGTCATTCAGACACCCACTGGACATCCGAGGGGTCTGTGTCGAGGAGAAGAGAGGACTGGCCGTACTGAGTGAGTTAAGACTCGAATCATACCCACGAACCGGTGATAATTGCATGAAACGCTTGCTTGGCTTTTTTACTCGTCTGTCAATTGACACAATGCTGATGATAATTCATACAGTAGTGTGTGCAGATGATTCAGTACAAAAAAAAAAAAAAAAAAAAAAAAAGAAAAGAAAAGGATATACTGTTTATTAGCAAGAAAATTACCAATATTTAGCGCAACTGTTCTTAGCTGTTCGATAAAGAGCTGTTTGTTAATACGGCAAATTCTGTTTCCACACTCGTGATGATAATACTGATGATGATTATGATGATGGTGATGGTGATGATGATGGTAATCATTGGAAAATGACATTTTTTTTTTTTTTGAAGGAAGACACACACACACACACACACACACACACACACACACGCACACACGTGCATTGACATCAAACGCTATAAGTGCAAAAAAAAAAAGAAGAGATTATTCAAAAAGCAATACAAATGTATGTTTTAGGATTAAAAAAAAGAAAAAAAAAGAAGACAAAATCGGGCCCATGACGCAGCTTCAGTGGAAAAAAAAGAAAGGGAAAAGTATAGGCAACAACTAGCCAGACAGTTAGTTCACACCCTTTAAAAAAAAAAAAATCAACATCAAACACAAAATATACCCGGGTTGAGATAACAGGTTCTGAATTGACATGAATTAAAAATTGATAGATACTTTCTCTCTGCAAAACGATTTGCATACATACATACATATATATGTATATGTATATGTATATATATATATATATATATATATATATGGGTACTGGACAAACTATGAGACAGCTTGTTCAGTCAAAAGCTGAACATGAGAAATCCACCACTTGACTGTATAGGGGAACGGGGTTTTTAGGTACCATAGCGGTTTCTCCTCTTTTCTGTTAATTTCTAACATAATTCAAAATGTCGATATGCACAGGAAGTGGATGCTACCAAACAAACAAACAAACAAACATAAAAAGAACAAACACCTGAAAAGCAACCAAAGCAAACAAAACTCAGTGCTTGCTTAATCGTTTTTACTCGCCACGTTGCATCAGCGTGCGGGACATGGAGATAGATCAACCGTCTTCTTGGTACGTGTATGGAATGGGCAATTCGATTTCGCCAGCATTTCATATGTCATCAACAAAGTATCATGAATGTATATAGATATATATATATGTCGATAAAAGAGAGAAAAAAACCCAGTCAGCCCATATAATTAGTATGGCCCACATAATAAAGTTGGTCATCATCATTTTTATCACCTGTATCAATGTTTGGCCCATGAGGTGTATGTAAAACTGAATGAGAGAGAGTGAGATAGAGGGAGAGAGCTGATGTGCTGATGTTTTACTATCATTAGTCCGAACAAACCCTATGATAGGGAGCTAACACTGTTCTAAAAATAGGTGGATAGCGCATGTCTTCTTTGAGCCCCTTTGCTAGCAAAACTGAAGCTAGTGGAAGTGTTCAATCAGCCATTTTGCTACTCGTGTCAGTACAGCGCGAAGCGGTAAGTTTATACATGTAGCCGCGCACTCAGCTGACTACGATGACTGCTTCTCGGCAAGCTTTCACTCGCTCACGGCGTTAGTCAAGCTGACATTCCTGTGTGTGCCTCCACAGCAAGCTTGCGCAACGTGTCACTGCACTGTTTTCCTGTAATAACTTTGGTAAATAAACCATCGGCAGATATCAATCAAGACACGACATTTGACATGTCATGGGGGCAAGTATAACACGATTTTGTCGAAGATACACGGTTACAGTTCAGAAACTACCACCAGTTAGCAGACGACTTCTCAACGGATACGAGTCAGTATGGCGTCCAGCTGGCTTCAGCTTTCCTTGCTAATTTGCTATCCATCTATTTCTAGAGCAGTGGGGCACTATCAATAACATCAATGGACGACACAAGGGATCTATAATTATAGCAAAAATGAGTTTCCCCACCTCCCAGCACAGACACAGTAAGTCGCACATAAAAAGAATATAAAAAAAAATCACAAAATTATTATGCAACCACTGAAAAAATTCTGTCAGCTCGACAATCCATCATGCTGATTACAGTAATGTATCATGAGTGAGCAGATCAGGACACATCCGAACGGAACTGATAGTTGATAAAGATTCTTCGGGGTTTTTTTTTGGTTTTTGTTTCTGTTTTTTATTTTTGCGATTCCCGACGGAAACAACCGCAAAAAGACATCTAAATCTGTTCATGCTTGGACTTCATAACTTGCCGTTTATCTTCGTCTTTTTCTACACCAGACCAGACCCCATGCAAGCACCAGAAATAATCATATTTCATTCAACCAATGGTTTTATGGCAGCTAGCTTCATCACTCAAAACATAAGCACCCTTTATCAGACCTGTCTTGTTGTTTGCACCCCAGCATAATACAAAAAAAAAAAGAAAAAGAAAAAAAAGTGTACAATTGTTTACGGATTGAGTCATATTTACAAAAGAAAGGAAATATGAACTGACAGAAACGTTAATTTTTTTTTTTTTATTAATCTTTTCCTGTTCTGTGCGTGCTTAGGAAACAATTACAATAATGTAACACATGGCTCTGTGATGACGTCATCATTCAATACAAGCACCTTTACCAGACCTCTGTCATCGATTCTTTTAAACTTCTTAATCACCATGAAAAAAAGAAAAAGAAGTGTACAAATTGTTAGAGATAAAATCATAAAATTTACATCGAGAGACAGAGATAAAGGACATTGTTAGATGGACACACATTCAGTGAGATACCGATACGAGAGAGGGAAAGTAAGATACAGAAATATTTGTGAGCAGAGAAGAGAAGGACAAGATATACTACTACTAATAATGATAACAATAATAATAATTTAAAAAAAAATAAAGAAAAAGAAGATAACATCAGTGATAACAAAGGAGGAGACGAAAAAGTGGATTTACGCAGCATTTTTTCATTTATTATTATGTTTTTAAATCTTCTATTAACAATTTTGCACGCATTCATTTATTGGTCCGTGAACAAGATAAACTTATCCAAGTGAGGTAAGTACTGTACACAATACGAAAAACAACAACAAAACAATAGCAAAAAAAACAAAAAACAACAACAACAAAACACACACACACACACACACACACACACACACACACGCACACACACTAAAAACAAAGTAACAAAAAACGTGATTTTATGTCTGATTAAAAAAAAAAAAAATTTAAATCATAGTTCACACGTCAATGGTCAAACCGTGAAGGTCAATGACGCAACAGAGCAGAAACATGACTGCACATGCGTCACGCAAGGAGAAAAAAAAACAACCCAAAACAACAAAAAAAAAACAGAAGCGGATTAAACAAAACAAAAACAAAAACCAAAAAAAAGAAAAAAAAGAGAGAAAAGTTTTAAATTAACGTATATTGTTTTAAAGGCGGAATCGAAAACAACATGCAGCAATGTCTAGAATTAATGCTGCGAATTGATGACTTTGTTGTCGAGTTTTGGTCGGCTGGAACGTGTCAGCAAACCTCCTAACTAGATCGTGGCATAAACTACCAAAACGATATATATATTTTTTTTTTAAAGGGGGAAAAAAACGAAGAGGAAAGAAAGAAAGAAAAAACAACAACAAAAAAAAAAAACAAAAAAAACGCACACCGTCATCAAAAACCCCGAAAACCTGTGATATTAAAACTCATTATTCTCGTTAGTCGTAAAACTGTTAATTATACTTGCCATCATGAATAGTCTCAAACCAACCAAAATAGAAAAAAAGACAAGACAAAACCAAACCAACAAACCAAAAAATAAACAACAACAAAATGTCGTAGATAAGGGGGTGGTATGCTCTCCCTTCCTCCCTCCCTCCCTCCATTCACCCCTCCCCCCCCTCTCCATCCCCTCCCCACCACCCCTCATTCCTCCTATTGCCTTGATAGCACCTTCAAAATAATGGCTTTAGCGCCTTCCATCTGTGAAGAACACACGAGCATTAAAAAAAAAAAAGAAATCTCTTCACAAGCAGTTAAAAAAAAAAGAGCAAAAAGTGAAAAAAAAAAAAAAATCAGTGTGTTCTTTTTGATTCATGATCATACAATTTTTAGTCCTTTGCGTCTGCGCCAAAAACCAAAATGTTGGCTTCGATTTAAAAAGCAAAGAATTTCTTCTTTTATTTATTATCATCTTTTATTATTATTATTATTATTATTATTATTATTTTACATTACTGAACTCATTTGGTGATGGAATACAGCAATACAGGGCCTTACCCTCTCTTCTCTGGGAGAGAGAGAGAGAGAGAGAGAGAGAGAGAGAGAGAGAGAGAGAGACACAGAGAGAGAGAGAGACTCAAGGACTCAAAAAAGAATTTAATGTTAGACCTCCAGTCTGTAAACAGAGAGAGAGAGAGAGAGAGAGAGAGAGAGAGAGAGAGATTCTCCATGAAGAACAAAACAGCCATTGAAGAAAGACCCCACTTGGACGTCGTTTTGTTAACTGTGCATAAAAATCATAGGAATGGAAGTTGGGAGTCTGCGATTCTCTCTCTCTCTCTCTCTCTGTGACCTACTAGGAGATATATAGGTCACGGGGCCTTGTTGCATGTAGACATTCAGAATCCAGCAGGGTGTGGGAGCAGGTCACAAGAACGAGTGGTGCCACACACAAGTTTTCTTTATCTGTTTTTTTTTTTTTTCATTTTTATTATTATTATTATTTTTCTATACTCATCTTCTTCATCTGTTCAAGTAGAAGGTGCCGTGAAAGTGTTTGATATTTGATACATATAGGTATTTTTCATCATCTCCCCAATGCTTGTACATCAGTTTATAGTCTTGGTTTTGTTGTATCCTGTAAGAAGTACGACAAATAATCGTTAAAAAAAATCTTGGTCACGTCTTTTTCAGCACAACATTTTACTATATAAACATTGTCCCACATTCTTTTCTTATTCTCAGCATGACAACAAAAAGGGTTTGTTGAACATTTTCGGCAAAAAGAAAAAACCAACAAAAAAAAGACCAACAACAAAAAAGCAAAAGAAAAAAAAGAACCCCCCCCCAAAAAAAAACAAAACAAAACAAAATAGTATTGTTTTAAGGAACGAATGAAGTCACGAAATATGGTTATAATATATTGGTCACTGTTACCAGCATGCATAATAACACGTAGTCTCTTGGTTACTCCTAAACTGCTCTGAAGTACAATTAAACAAAGAAACAGAAAAAAAAAAGAAAAGGAAAGAAAACAACGAAAACAAACACCTTTGTCTGCTTTTTTTGTTTGCTTTTGTTTTCTCAGCAACACACAACACGGGCTGTCTGTTCCCTATGGGACTTCCGAACGTATAATGGGAAGTCACAGATCATCAAGGACAAAATTATAATGATCGCTACCTTGGGTACTTCTTGTTTCCAGGACAGGCACATCATCTACATCAGCACGAGGTAAAAAAAAAAAAAAAAAAAAAAAATGTTCAGGCTGTGATTTCACCATGCAGACACAGGAGAGAAGACTGAGGCGTCCTGCCGCTGTGGAACAAGTTGTACGCGAGCGAGTAGACATTGTAACGTGCTCATTGCATCAGTATACACATACATAGCGGAACGGATAATGTTCAGAAGCCATTGCAAGTGAACATCGCAAGTTCCGCCGAAAATAACAAGAATGTGTTCCATGGCAAGCAGTCATTAAAAAAAAAAAAACAAAAAAAAATAATATATAATTTTACTTCACCGAAGTGGTCGGCGTATGAGAAGGTCATCTATTTTTTTCATTCATTTTTTTTTTATGCTCGCCGGAAGCAACAAAGCAAAGTCATCATCGGGAACTTTACGTCATCTGTCGCTGTGTTGCATGCCCCTAACAAGGAATGCTTTGATTCAGCGACTTTCGGAAGAACTGTCCGCGACACCATATCGTCTTAAGGAATTCTCCCGAAAAAAAAAAAAAAAAAGCCAAAGAATATGGCCAGCGATATCATTATCGTTCTTGATACATACACAGCGCTTATCCTCGGTCAGAATCCAAGCTTAACTCTCTCCATACGAACGGCGAAAGAGACGACGTTAACAGCGTTTCACCCCAGTTACCATCATCAAAATATTGCAAGCGGAAGGCTCTTATACTGAAGAGGTGAATGTTGACAAAGAATACCACAATTCTGACGACGGAAGCTAAAGGTTGGGTCATTCAGACACCCACTGGACATCCGAGGGTTCTGTGTAGAGGAGAAGAGAGGACTGGCCGTACTGAGTGAGTTAAAGCGCTTTTGGCCCTACATACACGGTGCGATCTGCACAACAGGCTGCTGTCTACCTGGGGTTAGATCCAGCCGGCCGACCGACTGAGAGGACTACCTTTTGGCGCTCGTCATTCGTTTCCTGTTAGGCTTCAGTCTCGCGCGCGTTCAGCGGGCCAGTGGGCCCACGTCTGTGTGGGCTGTGTGGGTTAGTAAAGTCTCTGTGGCCACGTTTCCCAGTAGGTCCAACACAGAACAGATGTGGATCTACTATGCCGACAACTGGTATGGTCCTGGTCACAATTATTTAACTAAACCGAAAAGGGTGCAACTGTTGAACAGACAGCAGCGGATAGCACTGTTGAACGAGTGCATAAACATTGTATGCGGTCACACTAAGGTGTCTGTGGCGCTGTGAACACACACAACCTAAGTGTGGAAGTTTTCACGCGCCCTGTATAGAAGTCATGTTCATTCATCCATGTCTCGTCAACAAGTTAAGCTACCTGAGGATCACTGTTGCCCCAAAACTGTCTGTCGTGGGCAGGTGATTATGGTGCACCTGTTGCCCAAAATGTGTCACATCACAGTCAGGTTGCCCATGGTCCATCTCACAGGTGGTTCTGCCATTATTTTGCCAAAGTCTGTGTTGTTAAAGATGGGCGTTTATGTATTCTGTTTTTCCACGTCTCTGTTTTTAAAGATGAGTAGTTATATCGTTCTGTTTCACAGGTCTCTTTTTAAAGGTGGGTAGCTATCCATTTTCTTCTCCGTCCCCAAGTCTTGTGTTCAAGATGGGAGGTTATTTTTGTTCTGTTGCAAAAGTCTCTGGTCACATTCAGGTTCTCATTAGTTTCAGTCGCCCCCCCCCCCCCTCCTCCCCATTTTCAATTCCATGGATTCCACGCACCCATGGTATTTACAGTGGTTTGTGTATGTTTTGATGGGAGTTGTGGGATGAGAGAGGGAGAGGTCTAGCTCTCTCTCTCTCTCTCTCTCTCTCAGGGATTGGGGTCTCGGAGTCCAGTCGGGATTGTGTAGGTGTCATTGGTTGGACAGCGTGCACAGGGCGTGTCCATCAGCCATCGTCCGCTGTCATTGGTTGACAGCGTGCACAGGGCGTGTTTAAACATCCATCGTCCGCTGCCATTGGTTGACAGTGTGCACAGGGCGTATTTACCATACATCGTCCTGTATCATTGGTTGATAGCGTGCATAAGGCGTGTCCACCATCCATCGTCCACTGTCATTGCTTGACAGCGTGCACAGGGCGTGTCCACCATCCATCGTCCACTGCCATTGGTTAACAGCGTGCCACCAAAAGGTGTGTCCAGCATCTAACGTCCTGTGTGTCACTGGTTGACAGCTTGCACAGGGCGTGTTCACCAGCCATCGTCCGCTGTCATTGGTTGACTGCATGCATAGGGCGTGTTCACCATCCATCGTCCTCTGTCATTGGTTGATAGCGTGCACAGGGTGTGTCCAACAGCCATCGCTCACTATTATTAGTTGATTGACGCTCGTGCACAGGGTGTGTCCATGAATAATCAGTTGTTTGATGTCCTTGATTGACAGGGTAACAAGGCGTGTTGAAGACCCGTCGGCCACTGCCATTGGTGTCTATAAACCCACCCCCTGACGTCACTGGTTGACAAGGTGCACAAGGCGTGTCCAAGACCCGCCGGCCACTGTCATTGGTTGACAGCGTTCACAGGGCGTGTCTACAATCCAAATTGACAGTGTGCAAAGCCAACAGCCATTGCCGTTGTGCTCTTACTCGAAGACCTCACATGAGTTTGGTTTTTTTTTTTTTTTTTTTTTTAAACTTCAAGAGTTTTAATCATACCACAGTGTTTCTCTGAGTATGGGGTTAAAATTCATTTTGCTGTGCGTTCGAGTCCAACTCTTAAATTTTACAGGGGGAAAAAAAAATCATGCTGGCGATGACATTCTTTGGGATGAGCTGAGCTGTTGGGGAAAAAACGCAGAAGCAGCTTAAATATTCATTCAACAGCCACACACACCATTTTAAGCATCGGTACCAACAGCTGTGATGACATGTACGTGAAAAAAAAAAGTGGTGTACATCTTCTGCAAGGAAGAAACACGTGTTTCTGGCGTCTGTTTAACCAACAAGATCTCGCTTGCAGCACTGGCATTTCAACTCGTTTAACTCTCTCCATACGAACGGCGAAAGAGACGACGTTAACAGCGTTTCACCCCAATTACCACCATCAAAATATTGCAAGCGGAAGGCTCTTATACTGAAGACGTGAATGTTGACAAAGAATACCACAATTCTGACAACGGAAGCTAAAGGTTGGGTCATTCAGACACCCACTGGACATCCGAGGGGTCTGTGTAGAGGAGAAGAGAGGACTGGCCGTACTGAGTGAGTTAATGCATTCACGGTGCCAGATTTCGAGTCACAAGTTAGGTAATTTAATTCTCTCCAGCGTGGGTGACCTTCCACTTACAAGTCAGAAACTACTTTTTTTTCCCCCTGTAGAATTGTCTCGAGCAATAGTAAAAAGCCTTTGACGCTTTTAGTCTTTTTAGTCTTGCGTTACATAATTATAAAAAGTCAACCTCTTGAAGCGTTTATTTGTTTTCTCGTGTCACATAATAGTCAACATTTTTTGGGGCGTAAAATTGTTTTCGTCTTGCGCCACGCAAAAGGTTAACCAGTTGAGGCGTTTACCTCAATCTTGGCTTGTCAAACCTTTTGAGGCAATTGTTCCGAGTCTTGCATCATGCAAAACAAAACAAAAACAAAACAAACCAAAAAACAAACCAAAAAAAAAAAAGGCAACCTTTTGAGGCTTTGATTTTACTGTTGTTTCTCGCTGAAGTGAAGTCTTTCAGACGACTATTTTTGTCTCGTTCCACACAACAGTCACACAAAAGTCACAGGCATGAAAAAAAAGAAGAAAAAAAAAAGAAGAAAAAATCTTGAGCGTTCTGATGTGCTTATCGGTCTGTGCTTTCTTCCCCATGCTATCATCAATGCTGTGCAAACACCCACTCCCCCCAAAAAACCAACAAAAACAAACAAAACAAAAAACAAAAAAACAAAAACAAAAAAAACAACAAAAAAAACCCCCAACAACAAACAAAGAAATAAAAAAAAACCCAACCACCCCAAAACCAGTGCAACAAATGTTCACCAAAACATAAATCACAAGAAAAAAAAAATCATTAACATTCACGTGAAATCATTAATCTTCTGAACACACACATCGATAAAATTAATGGCCAGTCGGAGGTGAACATCTTCAGCGCAATCATCAACTCCTCCAAGCTTTCCGCCCCCCCACTCCCCCACCCCCCCCACCCCTCTTACCAGTAGTCTTGCTGCGTACATCAAGTGAATATGCTATGCAGAGTAGATATAGGTATAATTATTCTCCAGCGCTGAACACCAGGAGTTCTACAACAATCATTTGTTGGTGGCCAAAACCGCCCAAACAACAACTATTTGCTTACGATGACAACGTCATAAATTATACTGACAGTTCATGTTTACACATGCATGAATGCGATCATAACAATCACGAATTAAAACAAAATACCCCCCCCCCCAAAAAAAAAAACACACAAAAAAACACAAAAAACCCCCCACAAAAAAACCAAAACAAAACAAACAAACAAAAAACAACAACAAAAACAAAAACAAAAAAAAACCCCAACAACAACAACAAACAAACACAAAAACAAACACACACAAAAAAAAAGGGAAGAAAGAAAAAAGAAAAAAATTAATTGTGGGCCTTGCACAAAACACTTTAATAATCATGTAAACAGTATGCGAGCAAAACGACACCCCCACGCCCCCTAAAAAAAAAAAAAAAAAAAAAAAAAAAAAAAAAGAAAAAAGAAAAAAAAATCAACCCCGCCCCCCCTCTCTCCCTCCAAAAAAAAAAGAACAACAAAAGAACAAAAGACGCCCTGATAAGTTGACGACTCCGCTGGGGACTGAACATGTTGTCACTCCAGGCACACACAACTGGCGTTCTTCCTCAGAGGGAACTCACATGGCCTTCCGTTTCCGTTGTGGCAGTGTTTATATATCCCCATTTAACTCCAACCACCCAGCCTATTTTTTTCATAATCTATTTATTAATTTGTTTATTCATTTGAAATTTTCCATTTGCGCCAAAGTTGAAAAGTTATAAAAAAAAAAAAGAAAAGAAAGAAAAGAACAAAAGACAAAAAGCACACACACACACAGACACACACACACACACACACACACACACACACACAAGACCCCCAAAACCCCAACAACCACGGCTCTCCTTCACTGAAAGGAATGGTCATTGGCCTGTTCCGCATTCTTTCAGTAGTATCAACAATGTAATTATTTCATTTCTTGCGAACGGATGAAAAAAAAAAAAAAAAAAAAAAGAAAAAAGAAAAGAAAAAAAGAAAAAGAAAAAAGAAAAAAAAAGGAGACGGTGTAGATCAGCTTTGTATATATATATATATATATTTTTTTTTTTTCTTTTAAGACACAATTGCTTCCCATTGCACCCTACGCAGTCCTTCATGAAAGTGAAAGGTGTGGGTGGGGTAGGTGGGTGTGGGGGCGGTGGGTGGTTGTTTGTGTGTGTGGGGGGCGGGGGGCGGGGGGGAGCGGTTAGTGTTATCGCTTCATCTCACAGTCAAATCCTTGAATTCATGATAACTATTACAACAAAACAAACAAACAAAAAACAACAACAAACAAACAAAAAAAAACCACCACCAAAGAACTGGGTGTTGAGAGGTTAAAGCGTGGCAACAACAGCGTCGCTGCTTGTTTGTTGTTGCTGTTGCTGTTGTTGTTGTTGTAACTGCAGATGTTGTTCTTGTTGCTGATGCCGTTGTTGTTGTTGCTGCTGCTGCTGTTGTTGTTGTTGTTGTTGCTGCTGTTGTTGTTGTTGTTGCTGCTGTTGTTTGTCCTCCAGTCAGCCACGCAGTCAACTAAGATGATCAGAAGTCCAGTAAGCGACTTAAGAAACGTACCGCACATGCTAGCACCTCAATGAATGTTTGAACATGCTGGGGAAAAAAAATCAACAAAAGAAAAGAAGAAAAAAAAAACCAAAAAAAAAAAAAAAAAGGGGGGGGGGGGGTGGGGGGGGGGGCAGCAAACAAACCGCTATCATTACCTTTAAAAAAAAAAAAAAGTGATCAGCTACGGGGTTTGAAGAGGATCAGATTGGTCACATTGACAACTGCCTTGAAATGCTGGTGGAAGAAAAAAAACAACAAAAAACCCCCACAAAAAACAAAACACACACACACACACACACACAAACACACACGCACACACACAACACCCTCCCCCCCAAACCCGCTCCTCTCCTTTCCCCCCAACCCCCACACCTCCCCCCTTCCACCCCTTCCACCCACAATCACACACACTTAAAAAACAACAACACCAAAACAAAAAACAAAAAAACCCCAACAAAAACACAATTAAAAACACGACACTCTGGGACCTTCAGACATTCTTAAACATCAATTTTCTTATTGAATGTTAAATGTCGTCAGTCCCAGCTGTTAACATCGTGTTTGGCGTTTGCGTAATTATGTGAGCAGATTCGCGTGAAAACAAAACAAAACAAACAAACAACAACAACAAAAATAGTGTTGTTATTTTTGTCTAAAACAAAACGTCTTATAATTACGAACAGTAAAATAAAAAGCAACGACTAAAAGATGGTGACGTAAGACAGAGAGAGAGAGAGAGAGAGGGAGGGAGAGAAGAGAAGAAGAAGAAGAAGAAGAAGAAGAAGAAGAAGAAGAACTGTAGAAGTAAACGTGAAACTGAATATAGGCACCAGGCTGTGAAGATAAATGGTTATCCCTACAGATGAACTTAGCAGCTACATAATACAATCCAACAATCCCAGCCAAAAAAAGGAAAGAAAAAAAAGAGAGAAAAAAAGAAGAAGAAGTAGAAAAGAATAAACGTATCTCCTTATGCATGTTCTTCCTTGCTCCTTTGCCAAAGACACAATCATGATGAATTCAGAAATCTGCTATGTATTGCACCTCTATAGAATATATATATATATATATATATATATATATTTTTTTTTTTTTTTTTTTTTTTAAAGAGATTGTTTTGGAGTGGTCAGCAGTTTGCAAATCATTACAACTTTTAGGCATGCTGTTCTACTGGAAAAAAAAAATTATATTAATAACCCCCCCAAAATAAAATCCAACGTAGTGAAGTCCTGTTTTATCCAAAAGACAAAAAAGGAGCGTTTGTGTGCGGAAGTCATATTTAAGAAATGACAACAAACAAAATGAAGATGTAGGATAGAGATAACAATAACATTGACAAGTATAGTACGTAATATCTTCAGCTGTAACGATCACGCACCTTTTTTTTTTTTTTTTTTTTGCTTGCGTTAGAAAACAGTTTTTGTTATTAAAAAAAAAAAAAAAAAAATCGATCACCTACACAGACACCCATTTTATATTTCTGTTCTTTATACCCTCAGCTTTCATATAGTTTTGTTACATGAATTCGCCCAATATTAATTCAGTGGGGGAAAAAAAAAATCATACTTTCGTAATTTAAATTTCAGGTGTTCACGTTTCGAATGTTGGATTGCTAGCATAAGTTGAAAGGCATTGGGTGTCCCGACAGTCGGCTATATGTGCTAAAAAAATAAACCGCTTTCTTGTTTCTCTAGTTTCAGTTCGCTAATTCTTTGGGATATAATCCGAAATGAATACGTACTACTACTTAATCGACCAGCATTATCATTCGTCCCTGATTCTTTATAATCATGCACGCGTTAAAATTGAGTCGTTACAATAAAACGAATAATAATTTCCAATTGACCGTCATTATTGTTCACCCCTGGTCTTCTTCTCCTCTTCCTCCTCCTTCTTCTCCTCTTCCTCCTCCTTCTTCTCCTCCTCTTCCTCCTTCTTCTTCTCCTTGTTCGATTTTTACTCTCTCTCTCTCTCTCCCTCTCTCTCTCTCTCTCCATATATTACATTGACATCTTTCTTGTTGGGTTAAGAAGAAAATGGGAAGGAGGTAACAAAACAAAATCATCGAATATGTTTTTAATGATAATCATTTAGTTAGTTCATCTTCTTGGTACACCGTGGCATGCTGTATTTATAATATATAAGCCCTCTGTTGCTGCCTGTCTTAAATTAACAGTCGATCTATGAAAAGCTAGCTTCGTCAAGATATAATAAGCTTGGAGTAGTTATACAAACGCTTAGGTTCGCTGCAGGAAATCGCTTAACGAATAATGTATTCAGTATGCCCGGCCTTTAGAATCTGGGGTCTACGTGTGAAATCATTCAGCAGGTTTATCGCAAAACATGTGCATTCGTACGTTTATTATTATTATTATTATTATTATTTTTTTTTTTCAAGACGGTCGTTGCGTGATTTCACGATTGTTTTTGCGTGTTTTCGTTTGAATAATGGAACTCTGTGGGGTGTGTGTGTGTGTGTGTGTGTGTGTGTGTGTGTGTTTGTTCTTTCTTTAATTTAACGTCTTTTCACTTTCAGTGATAGTAGACGTGTGTGTGTGTGTGTGTGTGTGTGTGTGTGTGTGTGATGGAGTATAAATCATACAGCTTATTTTCCCTTAAATCCATTAACATTTTAACCATCAATCGATTAGAAAAAATGAATAAATGTGGGGTGGTTGTTTTTAATTCATAAAAAAGCTCACAAAAAACAAACAAACAAACAAAAAAAACCGTACGTTTACTATGATCACACACACAAAAAAAGTGTTATCATTTCGCGAAAATAGTTCACGTCCGCCGTCTCCCCCCCCCCCCCCCCTCCCCCATCCTCTCTTCTTTTTTCAGCCAATGCGTCTGTGGGCTACACAAATTAGTCATCAAAACATAGTTATGAAAAAAAAAAATTAAAAAAAAAATTAAATCGAACTCAAAGTTCTTCCTCCCATCAGATACCTGTTTGTCCTCCTGGGACGATTATTTTTCCGACGTCCTGTGACAAAACAAGCCACAAATATAACAAGAGACACAGACAAGACAGGACAGGGGAGTGGGGGGTGGGGGGGGCCCTTTGAACACTAAATTACATGGGCCAAAATCTATGCAGACTTGATACCCAACGGATCTTTCCCCGAGAAGGAAATAATTTCCTTGTTGTTGGTGTTGGTGGTGGTGGTGGTGGTGGCGGTGGTGGTGATGTTGAAAGCGAATCCGACCTTTCTGTCGCCTCAAGACTAAAAGCTTAAAAAAAGAAAACAAAAACAGCAACCCCCCCCCCGCCCCCCCCCCCACCCCAAAAAAAAGAAACAGCAACAAAAAACCGACAACAACAAAAAACAAAACAAAAACCCAACGACAAAAAAAACCCAAACAAACAAAAAAAAAACCAGTTCACATCATCAGATCAGCACGAAGCCATTAAAAAAAAATACAAACAAAAAATGAATAATGATACAATAAAACGTTCTTGATATTTGCAAAACCAAATACGGAAATTTTCAAAAAGAAAAAAAAAAAAAAAATCGGCTGCACAGACTGCCTATACACCGAGAGGTGGGAGAGACAAAAACAAAACTGACCACGCAATCAAGTAGTCAATGAATTTGAACTCGACTCTCTCTCTCTCTCTCTCTCTCTCTCTCTCTCTCTCTCTCTCTCTATCTATATATATATATATATATATATATATATATATACACATATATATATATATATATATATATATATATATATGTATATATAATCTAACACGAAAAGAATTGAATTCGTTTGTGCAACACCAAGGTAAACTGAAGCAAAGCCCTTGTCAACCAAAATGGCGTTCACATTATCAAGGATACATGTCCCATCTTGTCAGCATCAGATATGGAGAAGAACTATTTTGTTTTGATGGAGCCTGAAGAGAATTCAAATAGCAAAAAGAAAACGATAGAAAACAAAGAGAAGAAAAACAAACAAAGAAAAACGAACAAAGAAAAAAAAAAACCCAAGGGAAGCCGTGTACCATTATGCAATTATTCGTTCGGTTTCGACCTCACAGTTGCCTTTACAGTCCTGATAAAGTAATCCTCAAAGTCCGGGGTCTCGTGTTTGTATTTATAACGTACATGATCCGTTTCAGCGTGTGAATTATGAATACCAAAAAAAAAAAAAAAAAAATTGCTTAACGTTGGAATTAGGTTGGAACTGTCAGCACCTTAACTACACTAACTCCCTCCAAAAATCGGATCTTTCTATTTCCAATATCCACACACACACACACACACACACACACACACACACACACACACACACACACACACACAGGTGTGGGAGAGTCATCGCTCCAATTTCGCTCTACAAAACTCATCATCCAGTAATCCAAACACTGAGAGAGTCTCACGGTTGATGATACGCTGGTTGGGACAGGAAACTTAATCACAGAGAGAGAGAGAGAGAGAGAGAGAGAGAGAGAGAGAGAGACAGAGGCAGAGACAGAGAGAGAATCCCAATCCCTATGCCATGGTAAGCGCAAAATAGGAGGGGAATCATGCACACACCCCCACACCGACCCCACCCCCACCACCGTTTCTTTCATGAGGATATACATTGTTCCCCCATAAAACAATATAAAATACCCCCCCCCCCTTCCCCGTACCCATCTGCCGAAACAAACAACCACACAAGCAAACAAACAAAATCCAACAGCATAAAAAAACACACACACAAAAAAAACAACAAACAACCCCCCCCCCCTCTCAAAAAACAAAACAAAACAGCTAACAAACAACAACATAAACACCGTCAATAAAAACCGCCCAACTCGCTGGTAGAAAACAGATTCAAGAACATGAATCCAGAAATAAACGTTAGTCGGAAAGAGTATCGAAAACAAAATGATAATACGAACAACCAATCAACTTCCTGTTTACCGCCCCTCCCCCCCACACCCCCACACCCCCCCCCCTTCCCCCCCGCCCCCCCCAAAAAAAGAAAACAAAACAGAAAAAACAACACACCAGAGTATGATCATAGCGATATTCATGACCTTGGATCTTCAAAACGCAGTATGTACATATACATTGTAAATTATATTCACATAATATATATATAT
>NC_134901.1:21062052-21099552 GCF_041734735.1 Babylonia areolata
ACAACGTTTTCAGCTGAATTCCGCTGCAGTGGAATAGGGGGTGGGGGGGGGAGGGGGGGGGGGGCTTAAGAGGGGAGGGGAGGAGGGGAGGGGAGTGGATGTCTCAATGCGAGAAAAAATTTAAGCAGTTTATAGGCAGGCCAGGAATTTAAAAAAAAAAGAAAAAAAAAAACCACCGAAAAAAACCAACAAAACCGCCCATAGACACTGAAAGAGATAGATAGATAGATAGATAGATAGAGAGAGAGAGAGAGAGAGAGAGAGAGAGAGAGAGACAGAGACAGAGACAGAGACAAAGAGACAGAGAGACAAAGAGACAGAGAGAGTCTTTGAGGAAGGGTTTGCAGACCCACTTTTCGTCTGATTGTTGCGGTGATTCCAGCTGCTTTTCTTTAAAAAAAAAAATTTTCTTTGCGAGAACCGAGAGCGGGTGTGCGTCTCCATTTTCCTGTTGTTATTATTTTGTTGTTGTTTTTGTTGTTTTTTTTTCAGGTCGCCGAAGGGCTAACATTACATCGTGGAAATCGCTGTCCCAATGAATGGATTCTGAACGATTTCAGAGACTTTTTTTTTTTTTTTTTTTTTTTTTTTCAATTATTTCCAAGATGACGGGCGCCATAGCCGAATGGTTAAAGCGTTGGACTTTCGATCTGAGGGTCCCGGGTTCGAATCACGGTGACGGCGCCTGGTGGGTAAAGGGTGGAGATTTTTACGATCTCCCAGGTCAACATATGTGCAGACCTGCTAGTGCCTGATCCCCCTTCCCCTTCGTGTGTATATGCAAGCACAAGAAAAAATACGCACGTTAAAGATCCTGTAATCCATGTCAGCGTTCGGTGGGTTATGGAAACAAGAACATACCCAGCATGCACACCCCCCAAAAGTGGAGTATGGCTGCCTACATGGCGGGGTAAAAACGGTCATACACGTAAAAAGCCCACTCGCGTATATACGAGTGAACGTGGGAGTTGAAGCCCACGAACGCAGAAGAAGAAGAGTTTCCAAGATATATTTAGATTTATGATTACACCCATCATTTCCTTTAGACTTCTATGTTTACTTTGAGTGTGTTTCTAGTCCTATTTCTATTCGAACTGATCCGTTTATAAACTGTGCCGAAAAAAAAAAAAAAACCACACTTGTCCCGACACAGGCAGTGGCAGACTTAAGAGAAGCTATAGTCACGGTGCTGGGCTGCCCATGACGTCATGCGACCCACTTCTCGCTCTGCAAGCGACGAAAAGTCCCCCACGAAACAAAGCGAGCCTGCAACCCACTTGTGAATGGAAGTTAAAGAACAACAAGAAAAAAGCTCAAATTAAAAACAAACAAACAAACAAACAACGTCCCAGCAACAAACGAATTAGGAAAAAAACAATCACACACACACACACACACACACACACACACACAAATCACATACACACACAAAAAAAACCCCACACAAACACACGCACACACACACACACACATCACAAAAAAAAAGAGAGAGAGAAAAAAAGGAAAAAAAATAGCAACAAAAACTCTAACAAAAACAAAGAAAAAGGAGGGGGAGGTGAGGTGCGATGGGGGGGGGGGGGGGGGGGGGGGGGGGTGAGGGGGGGGGGAGACGATTACACTCTCAACAACACGAACAATTTTTTTTTTTTTAAATGACGAAAGCCATATAACAAGGGTATCAAAAAAAAAGAAGAAAAAAGTAGGCCTTAAAAAGCTGTTGTTAACAAAAAAAAAAAAAGAAAAAAAAAAGGAGTAAATAAAATAAAACAAAATAAAATAAATTAACATGAAATAAAGTGTTATCGTTCGCTAACAAGCAGATCTTTTTTTTTCCCCATATAGAAAGAACGGAGAAGAGCAAATAATTCTTTTGTTCCCTTTGTGCTCCACTTTGATTAAAAAAACAAACAAACAAACAAACAAACAACAACAAAAAACCCACCAAAAAAACCCAACATATTTTGTTCCTTATTACCCAGTCAGTCACCATTCAGGAAAAAAAAAAACCCGACAAAAAATCCCACAACAAAACAATACGCAAAAAAAAAAAAAAAAAAAAAAAAAAAAAAAAAAAAAAAAAAAAAAAGAAAAAAAAAAAGAAGCATGTTCCCATTCCGTGAGCTTTTTTTTTCTTTTTCTTCTTCCACAAGACAGTACTCATGTGGGTGGTAAACGTGTCTGTCTTTTTAGTTTTGAAGCAGATATCTTTTTTTTTTTTTTTTAAGCGTCTCCAAGCATTAGAAATGTAATTGTCTATACTTTATTCACAAGTTAGATATGTAAGACAAAGCCAAAATAATATATCATGAGTAAAATACATAACCAGCGGCAGGTATATTAATACATATAATAAGGAGTGGTGATATTTTCAAAACGTGTATTCATTCAGAAGCGTTGAATTAAAGGGGAATATTCTGGAGTCGATAAAATAAACAAACACACAAACAAAACAAAAACAAACACGAAACAAAAAACAAACAAAAAAAAAAAAAAAAAAAAAAAAAAGAAAAAAAAGAAAAAGAAAAAAAGGACGCGTGTGAAGCCACCCAATGAAAAAAACCACAAACAAACAAAGACCTCGTTTGTTTTTTTTCACAACTGTTGTATCTTTTGTAAAAAAAACCCATCGTTCTGGACACATCGTTCTGGAGTTTCATATGAGTGGTTTTAAAAAAAAAAAAAATCTTTAAAAATATATATTCTTATATCATACATCGTAATGACCATAACAATATCTGCACGCTTGTGCAGAACACCCTGTTCAGAACGGTTGATTTTGCATTTGTTTCTTGCAAAAAGAAAGAGAAACAAGCAAACAAACAACCAAAAACAATGAAAACAACCCCCCCCCCCCCCACTAAAACAATAACATTATTTATACAAACGTACAAAAAAAATGTAACATTAATTTAACATGAACAAAAAACCAACCAGCCAACCAAAAAATTCATACCAAATGGAAATACATAACAGCATCAGTTTATGGAGATACTTCTTTGTTTAGACCCACATTAACTCTTTTCTCTCTTTCTCTAAGAGAGAGAGAGAGAGAGAGAGAGAGAGAGAGAGAGAGAGAGATACTGGCATAATAATCATACATAATGGAGCTATTTGTATAACGGCTTCCTTCCCCGAACAGACGGCTGTTTATCCGTGGTCAAAATAGAAATGATATCAGATTCGAAAAGAACAAAATACACACACACACACACACACACACACACACACACACACACACACACACACACAACCCCTACAACATGAACATGTTGTTGGAGTCTCCCGTCGGAACCACGGATGAGTAGACGGGCAGGCTTATCTGTCAGTGTGTGTCCTCATATGGGAGAAGAGGCCGATTCTGGATGCGCAGCACTTCCCACAGGTGTTGCAAGGGAAATCGTCTCCAGAAGCTGAGCCCTACTTCCTTCGCTCACGCTTCTCCTTTATGGCCAGCGTTCTCTTACATGAACATGGGCAATAATCATGACCACACACAAACAAAAATAAGTTCAGATACACATATCGGCCTCCTGTGGTAAAAATAAACGCTGAATAAAGCTAACAGTATTCATTCATTTCTAAAATATGTATGTATGTATGTTGTTGTTGTTGCTGTTATTGCCAGAACACATCCACATCTCGCAGTTGGTGTGTGTTCTCTTTAAAATGCACATATGATAAGAAAAGATGGCAGCGTTAGTGGGTGTTTGAACAAACAAACAAACAAACAACAAAACAAAAAACAAACAACCCGTCCCCCCACCTCCCCCCCCCCCCCCCAAAAAAAAAAAATTGCAACTGCATCTGATCTGCGCTTCTTCTTTTTTTTCCTTCCCTTTTTTTTAAAGGCTTTGACAGACGAACATTTAATTGAGTAAACAGTTATGAAATTACCACTCTTGAAAATCATTTCCTTTTCAAGCACATCACCTACCACAAAGCATTACAAGCGCTGTGTTGAAATGCAAATGGCATTTTGGATAAGAGGCAACTTAGAGGTAAAGGTAAAATGGCAAAAAGCAACAACAAATGAAAACAAAACGAAAATATTTATAAACAGGATGGAAACACCCATGATAATTATCGTGTCAAGTTGATAAGCAAACATTTTTCTTTTTTTTTTCTTTTCTTCTTCTTCTTTTTTTTTTTTTTTTTTTTTTTTAGATATTCATTGCAGATTTATCATGGAATGAAATATATTGTGTCAAACACACAATATGCAGCTTGTCTTGTGTAAGCTTGCTTAGTTACTGTAATACATTGTTTTGGTTACAGCAGATTCCTCTGTGTGAAATCCAAGTTTATTGACAACATTTGACCACACTCCTCCCCCCACCCCACCCCCTTCTCTCCCCCTCCCCCAACCATTCCCCCAAATCCCCACTCGTCGACTTACGGCCATTTTCACAAAGCTGTATGCACGTGCTCTATAAATTATTCACCCCCCCCCCCTCCCGTCCCCCTCACCATCCCCATCCCGCCCCCGTTATTCAAAAGTGGACCAACTTGTGGGAACAATCCGAGAAGCCATCACCCTATATGTATGTGTTTGTAACACAAAACAACAACAACAACACACACATGCATGCGCACACACACAGCATCATTCACATAGCTAGCTGCATCTGCTATACAGCGAAGAGAAGCAAGCGCTGTATTCTCCTCTTTTGAAACGATCATTTCGCAGAGAGAGAGAGAGAGAGAGAGAGAGGGGGGGGGAGGGGACAGTAATAACAATAATAATGAGGACAGTAGTCTTGAACTCCAGCTTAAACGAGCAGCCAACAAAGCAGAGAGAGAGAGAGAGAGAGAGAGAACTTAGAACTGTTTTAATGTAAGGCCACCGACCTGTATACATATAAATGCACGCGTTGTACACACACACATAATTATGAAAACCGAACCTTGAGTTGGATGAACAAAAAATGTTAGAAAGTATAAACTTATAACAAAACGAGAGAGAGAGAGAGAGAGAGAGAGAGAGAGAGAGAACAGCTAGCTTACCTCCCTTCGGCGGGACTGCCCACTGTCTAAAAACAGGCGGTTTGCGCATGCCCTCTTTGAGCCCCTTTGCAAACTGAAGCCAGTGGAAGTGTTCAATCAGCCATTTTGCTACTCGGGTCAGTACAGCGCGAAGCGGTACCTTCATGTATGTAGCCGAGCGCTCAGCTGGCTCCAATGACCGCTTCACGGCAAACTTTCACTTGCTGGCGGCGTCAGTTATGCTAACATTATATCTTTTAAGGTTAATAGAAGAAACAAAATCAAAACAGTTCTTATTAAAACTGATTATTTTTTTACTTTTCATTCTTATTTTCTTATAAGAAGGGGGGGGGGGGGGGGGGGGGGGGGGGGACATAGCAGTTTTTAATAACATTGATTCTCGGCAGATTCACGCCAACCCGTTGTATGTGTGTGAAACGACCACGCAGAATGAAATCAACAGTTAAAAAAAACAAAAAAAACAAACAAAAAAAAACAAAACAAAAAAACAAACAAAAAAAAACAACAACAACGACCGCCTTTCTGGAATGCGTGACATGTTATATACACGCATGCTTCCTAAGAGATCAGAGAAAAAGCCAAGAAAAAAAAAAGAAAACAAAAAGAGGGAAAAGACAGAAAGTTTGCTCTGAATTCTCCTGTGTGTCAGCGCTAGAAAATCGCGAAGAGCTGTAGTGGGTTAATTAAACAACTTGACACACTTCCACACTGACCCCTCCCCCCCCCCCGCCCGACCCCCCCCACACACACCCATCCCGACACAGTTTTCTGTTTACAGGCCACGCGTTAGCGGTAAATAAGGGGTAAACCCCCCACCCTCCCCCCCCCTCTGCACGCCTCTCTCTCTCTCTCTCTCTCTGTGAAACCGGAAACCCTGTATAAATGGGTCTACCTCTAAGGAACCACGACAGGATTAGAAAAAGAAAAAGACAGCGGTCTCTAGCAACAAGAATAATATTCGGGTTTTAAGATCATGGAAAAAAAAAGAAAAAAAGAAAAGAAAAAAAGATAACTAACCTGCGGTATAAATCGGCTGCTTGATTCGGCCACATGAAAATGCAGAAAAAAACCCAAACAACAACAAAAAAAAAACAAAAACAACCACCCTAATACCACTGTAAATATGACCACTAAACTTTCTACATAATTATATTATAAACCCTGGATAACGGAGATAACTCGCTTCGTAAAAATTCGATCTTTAAGTCAATTTACCTCCTCCTCGTCCTTCCACAACACACACACACACACACACACACAGACACGCACACACACACACACACACACACGAAACCTCAGTACAAATAATAAGTTAGAAAAAAAAAAAAAAAAACCCACCCGAAAGTAAACATCTCATTCTTTGGAAGGAAAGGGGAAGGGGTGGGAACGGAAGGGGAAGGGAGGGGAGGGGGGAGGGGAGGGGAGGAGAGGAGAGAGGCGGGGTTGGTTGTACGAAACTAACACACGTGAGTGGATGAAAAGAAAAGTGGGTTTTTTTTTTTGTTTTTTTTTTTTACAAGCTTAGAGCTTCCACCTTCAAGCCCCGCCTCCGTCCCCCCGCACCCCTCCCCCCGCACCCCCCTTCCCGTCCCCCATTCTCCACACCCCCACCCTCCCTATCCAACACCTGTCGTTTCCTCTGCTGCCCACCACTTTTCCCCAAGTACCCGAAATGTTCACAACTGAGCCATAATGCGGAATTCAAGATTAAAAATAAAAATCAATAAAGATAATAACAACGAAAATAATCAATCAAACAAACAAACAAACAAAAAAAAACCCAGAAAAGAACTGGAATCATAATCTCCTCTGAAAAGTGGTTGGTTATAAAACCATCTGCTGCTTGGAGATGGGGGGTGGGGGGTGGACCCTCCCACCACCTCCACTCACACGCACCCCGAAGTAATAAATGAATATATATATATATATATTATGTACCGGAATAAAATATAGAATTATAAAAGAAAAGACCGAAACTATCACAACATGGTATTTTATTGTTATTGTTGTTGTTGTTGTTGTTGCTGCAGAGACGAGTACATATTAAAAATTCCCAGGAGTTGTGAAACAACTCCCTTTTTCACGTTATCATCAGGTCTGACTTCACAAACAGAAAGTGACTCACGTCACCATTCTCCTAGTCGTCTCCTTCCGCGCTCAAGGCACTACTTTCTTGGTCGTCTCCGATAAAAAGCTTTCGCTTTATAATTAGTAACGGCGGAAGTCTTTGTTAGTGGGTGAGCAGGCCTCAAAATACAGAAACAGGTTTCACAAAGCAAAAAAATAAAATTATGAAAAAAAGATTAAAAAAAAGGAGATTAAGAAAAGGAGAAAAAGAAAGAAAGAAACAAACAAAAACAAAACAACCCCCCCCCCCCCCAAAAAAAAAAAAAACCCAACAAAAACCAACCAAACAAACAAAAACAACAACAACAACAAAAAAACAAACAAACAAACAAACCCACAAGCTCAAAATCTGCTCCCACTTTATTACATAAACTCTAATGCTATGTTTGGGAGGAAAATAATATTTCCGACATTACGAATGTGATAAGAGATGATACTTGTTTTAATAGCCAAAGTTATAAACCTACATTGTACACACACACACACACACACACACACACACACACACACACTCACTCACACACACATAGAGAATCAGCAAATATGAATGACTAATAAAAATGCATGACTTGCTTGACCAATATAGGCATGTAAAAAGTACTTGCCCCAGAAATTAAAAAAAAAGGTTTCAACATGGTAATTATTATTGTTATTATTTTCTAATTAGCTCACATTAATAATGAATAATAGTAATAATAATAATAATAATATAAAAAAAATACTATTACTAACCATAATGAGAAGAATAATGATGATGATGATGATGATGATAAAAAAAAAATCTTCTTCTTCTTTATTCTGTAGAAAAAACATTTAAACTCCCATTCCCCTCCCACCCCTCACCTCGCCACCCCCTAGCCCCCCCCACCCCCCCACCCCGCCCCATTGCATTCTTCTGAATTCTCACTGATAAATGAATATAATCATTATGCAGCAATAAGTGGGTACAAAATTCTGAAGGGAATTAAACATTTCTTCCTTTCGCTGACAAGCACATTTTCTTTTCTCTTTTTTCCTCTCTCTCTTTTTTAATTTTCAACAGTCCACAGTAGTCAAAAGGACCATGGAAGTTACTCGCAGGATTCGCTTGACAAGGAGGTTAATCGACATTGATACTGGTTACAAAAACAAAACAAAACAAAAAAAAGGAAAAAATAAATCATACGGAAATTCTATGTTTTGCTGGCAAGCAGATCTTCACACACACACACACACACACACACACACACACACACACACACACACACACACACGCGCGCGCGCGCTCAAACTTGGACAAAGACAAAAGTAACACGCTGACATACGATGAGATTCATCACTGAACCACCAGACATTGCTATAGCCCTAGGGGCAGTATTCTTTGGGGTTCTATGTCATAATCGAATTCTGAAGGAAAACATATAAAAATTAAGATAATCAGATAATGACTCTCTCTCTCTCTCTCTCTCTCTCTCTCTCTCTCTCTCTCCATACACACACAGAACCAGTCTTGACTCTTGTGAACTTGAACACACACACACACACACACACACACACACACACACACACACACACACACACACACACACACACACATATACAAATTAAACATTGTCCCTGAAAAAAACCCCATAGATTCAACAGGAAATATCATTAGTGTTTTCATTTAGCAGCTCACGTCTTATTTAAAAAAAAGCAAGCCAAACGAACAACAGTCTGATGAAAAACATCGTAAGTGGGCACATCTCCTCTGCTCAACACCCACCCCCCCCCACCCCCTTACCCCCCCCCCCCCTCTCCCCCACGCAAGCTCCCATCGGTTCTCCTCCGACACCCATGCTAATTCTTAATGGCTAATGAATATGGCAGCGTTCAGTGGGTGAGTAAACATTCTGAAGGATTTACTCGTTTTTTTGTTTGTTTTGTTTGCTGAAAAAGCAGATTTATTTTAAACACACACATTGGTTCAACAAACAGAAAAAAAAGAAAAAAAAGAAGAAAAAAAAAAAACCACACCTGAAATTTAGTGTAGCTTTTTTTTCTGACAAAGCAGACTTTCTTCAACGAATGACATCGGTTACAAAGTAAAACAAACTCTAAAGGTAGCTACAGGTTTTGCTGACAAGCATAATTATTATTGTCACAATACACACACACACACACACACACACACAAACAAAAAAAACAACTAAACCAAAATAGTTTGCTGTAAATTATTTACACATTGACACTGGACGCTGGAGATACGTCACTGGGCACCAGTTACTGTCATGTTTATAAAGCAAGGGGGGCGGTGGATGCCTATGTTTCATGTTGTTTTTACTTGAAACTGAAATCGAATGCTCGCAAAATACAACCACCAAAAAAACACACACAAAAAACAAAAACAAAACAAACCAACCCCCCACCCCCCAACACACACACACAAATCAAAATCAAAATATAGATCTTCCGATAGCAAAATGAGTTGTGGAATAGTATCAGTATCAGTATCAGTAGCTCAAGGAAGCGTCACTGCGTTCGGACAAATCCATATACGCTACACCACATCTGCCAAGCAGATGCCTGACCAGTAGCGTAACCCAACGCGCTTAGTCAGGCCTTGAGAAAAAAAGAAGAAAAAAAAGAAAAGAAAATTAAAAAAACAAAAAAAACAACAACAAAAAAACACAAAGCAAAAATTTTAAAAAAAATGATAGAAAATAAAATAAAATAAAATGTGGAATAGAAGAAGAAGAAGAAAAAGAAGAAGAAGAAGAAGAAGAAGAAGAAGGAGAAGAAGAAGAAGAAGAAGAAGAAGAAGCTGTGTTTGCCATAAAAATCAGACCAAACAGGTTGAGACAGAGCCACCATGCTTTTTTTTTTTTTTAAAATCAAAGCCATGTATGCTGATTCATGTTGCTGACACGAGGGAGAAACTCCCTCTCGATAATGCCAGGTAATGACAAAAACAACAACAACAAAAACAACCCCCCCTCCCCCCCAACCCCCCTACCCCCCCGCAAAAATTGTTTTGTCAGAGTATACTCTGACTCAGCGAGAAAATAATAAATATGATGTATATTTCAAGTCGTAGGCACAGAGAGACGAGTTTGACAATGCATATATTCAAATTACCAGTTCTAACTGCACCATAATTATAAAAAAAAGAAGAAAAAGAAATTAAAACCGGAAAGAAAAACAACAACAAAAAACCAACAAAAAAGAAAAAAAGAAGACAAAAAAAAACAAACAAAAAACCCCGAAACCAACACACAAACCAAACAGAAAAGTACATACATATCACATGAAAAACATCGTCGATCAACTCAAATACATATCATACAATTACTTGTAGTACATAATAATCATTACCGGAAAGAAACAAAAATCCACGTTATCGTGTAGAGAATCATAATCATATACATAGCTTTATACATATTGCACAAGTAGACAATAACTTTACATTCCAGACAATAATTATTTACATCTTTCAGCTTCAGTCGAAAGGGGGCCTTGAAACAATATGAAATGATTAAAAAAAAAAAAAAAAAAAAAGTTTTAATTTAACCGCGTCTAACTGTTGCCCTCCAAGCCCAAACACAGCTGGCTTTGACAAAACAAAGTTGCAAAGCGAAAGAACGACTATCACCATCGTCATCAATGTCAACAACAGCTTGCCTAGCACAATTAATTTGGCGAGAAAAAAAATAGTTTGCTTTTATTTATTTATTTATTTATTTATTTATTTTTTGCAGTTGAACAGAACTTCTTGCAGTAGAATGGAAACGTCGTTAAAAGCATTGTTTATGATCATTACTATTATCATCATTGTTTTACCGTTCAGGCAGAACGGATAAGCAAATATTTAATTAAAAAAAAAAAACCCACAAAAAACCGTATGGCTTGTCTGACTTCAACAACGACGATTAAAAGAAAAAGCCAACAATAAATTTATAAAATGCATTCTTCGCATGGGTTTTTCTTTTTTTTCTTTTCTTTTCTTTTTCTTCTTCTTTTTTAGTATATGCACACAGAGACAAAACGGCAGCAACCACATGTACCGTATGCTCATACGAGTATGGACATTGTCCTCGTTCTCGATTTTTTTTTACTATTTTTTTTTTTACTCGTCAATGTTCATGGTAACAAGCCACTCAAATATGATATTAATCCTCAATCAGTTTATGTAGTATGCACCATCAATAAGTAAATATCTTGTCATTCAGAAGAAATCATACTCATAATGACGCATCTGTTCTTTATGAGTCGTGCTTTTTCTTCTTGTTGTTGTTGTTGTTCTTGTTCTTCTTCTTCTCTGTGGGTATAAATATCATGTCCACTTAGTGCCACCGAATTGCAAACGCTTACTAAACATGGTTATATGAGGCAGTCTTGTATTTCAGGGTATCTTTGAACTAGTTTCCATCGGTTAATCTGTTATCATTCTTGTGCCTTAATTACAGCTTGAATTCGTTTTCCCCGGAAAATTTTATTTTCTCTGAGAGAGAGAGACAGAGACAGAGAGAGAGAGAGAGAGAGAGAGAGAGAGAGAGAGAGAAGCGTGCACATTTGACAACGGAAACGATAGCCTTTTACACGAAGTGATACTTCACATTGCAGACGCGAGTTTTTTAAAAGCTCTCTCGTACTGTTATGTGATTCCTTCATTAATTTCATAAGAGTCACGGGACTCGATTAGAGTTTGGTGGCGCTGTCCACGCAACAATAGCTCCCCCTCCCCACCCCCCACCCCACCCCTCAGCACTCTGCATAATTGTCTGATTAGTGTGTTTGTGCATTTTGGTTCCTCCCACCTCTAGTTCTTCTAGGGTAATGATCATAATGATAATGAAGATGATAATAATGATATTATCATTATTACCAGTCATGGGGCACTGCTCTCTTGGCAATAGGTTTTCCGAGTCGGTCCGAGGTGTGTGTGTGTGTGTGTGTGTGTGTGTGTGTGTGTGTGTGTGTGTTTGTTTGCTGGGTAGGGGTGGGGGCGGGGGAGGCGGTGAGAGAAGGAAAGGGAGGCAAGGGAAAATAATAACCATCGTCGTCATCATCATCATCATCATCATCACCACGTCATTCTCATCACCTACTAAGGCAAAGAAACCAGACAAATCCACCACAATTCACTCCGCACCCCCCACCCCAATCCCTCACCCCTACGGCACCCCAATCAAAAGAACCAACCAACCAAAAAAAAAACAAAAAAAAACCCCAACCCCAAACCAAAAAAACCCCGCTCTTCTTTCTCGTCCAGCCCCATTTCCAAACCCACACAACCGCCGTCTGATTCTCACAAGTGATGATGAGTTTCCCTAGCACCGCCCCCACCCCCACCCCCCGCCTCCCCACACCCACCAGCACCCACCACTCCACCAACCTCTCACCTGTCATTTTTCCCCAAACATAAAAAAAAGAAGAAAAGAAGAAGAAGAAGAAGAAGAAGAAGAAAGAAAACCTTTGAGAGAGAGAAAAACTATTACAAAGGAACATGAAAGAAAGTAAGGAGTTATGAACGGGGAAAAGTCAGAGTGAAAGGGTGAAGGGGGTTGGGGGTGGGGGGTCCAGGCCGTACTGTGACTGACTATTAACTGGTGGGTGATCCACCCCCCCCTTGTCAGACAAACATGTCACTGTGCTGATGATGATGATCATCGTGCATCATGTCCAGGTCATCCTCTTCATCCTCCTCCTCCTCCTCCATCTCCCCCTCCTCGTGCTCCATCGTGTAACTGCCCGACGTGGTGGTGGTGTTGGTGGTGTTGGTGGTGGTGGTGTCCCCGCTGTCGTTCAGACTGTCCCCACCACCACTACCACCACTCCCCTCCAAACCAACTCCTCTTCCTCCTCCTCCTCCTCCTGCGCCTGCTCTCATCGTTCCGTAGTAACACTCCCCGGAGTAAGGACTGGGAAAGCCTTGTGTTGTAGTAGAAGCAGAAGCAGTAGCGGGGCCGGAGGAAGCGTGGGGCAGCCCGACCCCAGCAGTCCCTGCCCCTCCTCCTCCTCCTCCTCCTTTCCGGTACCGGCCCCCGGACCTCACCGTGTTCACGTAGTCACTGAGCGAGGTGGCCGGGCCGCTGAGGTTGGAGCGAGGCCGCGAGGACTGGTACTGCGGCTGGAAGCGAGGCTCGCGCGTGTGCTGCGGGCGGGAGGAGGAGGAGGAGGAGAAGGGGGAGGAGGAAGGGTGGGAGAAGAGGGGCGTCTTGGCGGAGGCGGAGCTCTGCAAACCAGTTCTGGACCCTGACACAACCGCTGGTGATTTCTTGGGCGTGTAGCTCAGTGTGGAGGAAGGAGACGAGGAGGTGGTGGTGATGGCGGTGACGGTACCGTACACGTTGTGAGGTCGGTCCGAGGGCGTGTTCTCGTAGGTGTGGACGGCGTCTAGGTCCGGGTAGCCGTAAGGGTTGTTGGAGTAGCTGCTGCTGCTGCTGCCTCCTTTGCCCCCTGCCGCGTTAGGCGCGGTGGTTGAGGTGGTGTTCTTGGCGAAGGAAGGGTAGTTGGTTGTGGTGGTGGTGGTGGACGTGGGCGAGCGCGTGTCGAGGACCGTCTTGAGGGAGGTGTTCGTGGGGTTGGTGGGGGTGTTGGGGGTGGACGATTGGTTCGGGGAGTTGACGTACTCCTGGTGATGGTTCTGGTTCTGGTGCTGGTTCTCCACATGCCTCCAGCCGTCCTTGAGGGGCATGGCCTTGAAGCTGGAGAAGCCCGAGCCGGATTCTGTAAAACACACACACACAAACACACGCACACAAACACATGAGGAACGGACAAGAGAAGGGAAAGGTCACGCTGTCTTTTTTTTTATATTTTTATTTTTATAATAAAGGTGAAAATAAATCAATTGCTGTGGCACGAGAAACTACCAGCAACAAGAACAAAAAGCACAAGGGTATATTAATTTTGACTGGGCGCTGCCAAACTTCTATACATCCCATATTTTGTTTAAAAACAACAAAACAAGACAACAGATCAGCACCCACACATTGTCATCACGGGAAACTTGGCGCAAGTGGGAGTTGGGGGGGGGGGGGGGGGGGGGGGGGAATCCCGGACCGTGATACAAAGTGAATCGAATCGAACCCAGGACCCTTGCCTCCTAGTCCGGCGTGCTCTGTCCCACTTGGCCTACTTGGTTAATAAACCTCACTCCCTACTACTAGCTGATTTTGTAAGCGCAACGTTCCCATGTGTAGTGGGCGTTTGTATAGGCTAAAAAAAAAAAAAAAAGAATGCAACAAAGCACAGTCTCGTGAAATTTGGACGCACAATTGATGAGGTACGGAATAAAGACAGCACGAAGTTTCATAACTGCAACTTCTAAAATGCTTTCTTCACAGCAGGAGATAAGAAAAGAGTTATTTTTTCCATGATGTAAAATGTGAGGGTGGTATAAAAATGTGTATAAGTGAAGTCTGCGCTGTTTATGAGAAAAAAACAACAACACAAGAACATTGCTTTCAACAAAAGTCACTCTGTAAAGAAAAAAAAATCCCATCAGTCTAAATGATGAATGGAATGAGAGGCCTCTGCAAACTGCACGGGAACTCATTCCAACTTGAAGGGTCGGGGAGAGGGGTGGGGCATGGTCGTGGCTTGTAACTTTTGTCTGTGTGTGCGTGAGTGTGCGTGAGCGTGTGTGTGTGTGTGTGTGTCTTGCCCCGTGTACGGCGGTGGAAGTGTTGGGAAAGAAACACCAATGAAACCAACCCTTCCTCTGTGTCAACAGCCAGTGGTTTTAATATTAGCATATTCACCACCAATCACCCTCTCCATTCCCACTGCCTGTCACGTGCCACACCTACTGCCCCCCCCCCCCCCCTTCTCCTGTCACTCACTTCAGTTTCACTGTCTAATACACGTTAACCTCCTTTCTGATGGACGAAACTAACTCGCCTTTTTCCATCCCCTTCCAAAGTCAAAGCCATCCATTTCATCCTGTAAGCTGAAAACACGAATTCTCGTCCCTTTCGAGAATAACGTGTTTGAGCCTTGAGAGGCCATTGTCACACGTGCAATCACTCAGTCCAGGTTGGTATAAAAAAAAATAGCTTGAAACTTCAGTGACAAACCAAAGATTGGCCAATACCAGTGGTCTGAGGTTATGCTGTGCTAAAAAGGCAAGACAGGAGACCCATTCAGCATTATCCTTTCCTAGCAGAAGGAGGTTTGGACATTTTTCTTTAATGTCAAAACGTATATATAGAGAGCACGCTCTGGCCTGTGCGAACCTGATCATCAAGTACACAGGTAGGGAGTGAGTTTTAAACTACAGCAGACTGGACTCTTTGGAACGGGCTGAATAAAAAACAAAAAAAAAAAAAAACAAAAAAAAAAAAAAAAACCCCCCAAACATAGATATCCACAAGAGTTATGAATCGGAATTACAAATTGAAAGCGTGTAAAAGCTGGGTTTGAATAGAAATAGAAAGAAACGCGTTATGGATTTATTCTGAAAATTAACAGTTAACGGATTTATTCTGAAAATTAACAGTTACGGATTTATTCTGAAAATTAACAATGTTGCAACAAAAGATGTGACATGCGCGCAAAGAGCAGCACTGGAAGCCTAAGGTTACACACAGATAAGCACACACACACACACACACACACACACACACACACACACACACACACACACACACACACACACACACACACACACACACACACACACACACACACACACACACGCGAGACTCCAGAAAGACGGGATAATGAAAATGAATCACGTTTTGTAATTAACAACGTTAGGAGGACACTCCACGGGTATTGAATTATGTGATTAACATTGCCATCAACAGGTGAACTTGTCTGCTAACCCCCCATTGGACTGACGATCACAATAAATGCACCAACAAAGAAGGCACAAAATAATCAGGTAGCAGAGAGAGAGAGAGAGAGAGAGAGAGAGTATGCGAGTTAGTTCAGAACCGGAAGCTATTCCACGTCTATCCTTTCCGTTGTTAATATTGGATGCTGCAGCAGAGAAAGTGACTCTCAAGCTATAGCGCTTTGTACCTTGTAGGCGAATGACCTTGATAAAACAATAGTCCAAGAAACTATTTTGAAGGTCCCTTGGTTGTGTGACAAAGCCTTTCTGTTTTTTGTTTGTTTTTCTGGTCCATTCTGCAAGGATGTCAGTCCATCGTTTTAATTCATCTGTCTTTCCATACGTCTCCCTCCCTTCCTCCATCGTTTTTATTCATCTGCCTTTCCATACCTCTCCCTCCCTTCCTCCATCGTTTTTATTCATCTGTCTTTCAACACGTCTCCCTCCCTCCATCGTTTTTATTCATCTGTCTTTCAATACGTCTCCCTCCCTCCCTCCATCGTTTTTTATTCATCTGTCTTTCCACACGTCTCCCTCCCTCCATCGTTTTAATTCATCTGTCTTTCCACACGTCTCCCTCCCTTCCTCGTTTTTATTCATCTGTCTTTCCACACGTCTCCCTCCCTCCATCGTTTTAATTCATCTGTCTTTCCACACGTCTCTCTCCCTCCCTCGTTTTTATTCATCTGTCTTTCCATACGTCTCCCTCCCTCCATCGTTTTTATTCATCTGTCTTTCCATACGTCTCCCTCCCTCCATCGTTTTTATTCATCTGTCTTTCCATACGTCTCCCTCCCTTCCTCCATCGTTTTTATTCATCTGTCTTTCCATACGTCTCTCTCCCTCCATCGTTTTTATTCATCTGTCTTTCCATTCGTCTCTCTGCCTCCATCGTTTTTATTCATCTGTCTTTCCACACGTCTCTCTCCCTCCATCGTTTTTTTATTCATCTGTCTTTCAACACGTCTCCCTCCCTTCACTAACAACCTACTGCTGTCACTGGGGGATAGGAGCGAGGTGGGGTGGGGTTGGGGCGAGAGGGATTGCAGTAGTATCAGTGTCAGTATCAGTAGCTCAGGGAGGCGTCACTGCGTTCGGTCAAATCCATATACGCTACACCACATCTGCCAAGCAGATGCCTGACCAGCAGCGCAACCCAACGCGCTTAGTCAGGCCTTGAGAAAAAATAAATAAAATAAAATAAAATAACAAAAAAAAGAGAAGATAAATATAGTAGACCGGCGAGGATGGTAAAGCGATTCATAAAAATATATACATACAACTACAACCACCACCACCACCACCACCACTGCTACGACTACCACTAATAATAATGATAATGAAATGGCGGTGATGAGAAGGAGAAGGAGGAGGAGGAGGAGGAGGAAGAAGAAGAGTGAAAGGAGGTGGAGGAGCAGGAGGAGGAGTAGGAGTAGGAGGAGGAGGAGGAGAAGAATGAAATTGAAAACAAATGCACATCTTAAAAAGATGTTGCAGTTTTTTCCGCTGATGTCATCAGCCAGCTCGTATACATTTCACCTCTACAACTCCAGTATCACCCCCACTACCCCACCCACCCACCCACCCATCCCTCCCTCCCTCCCTCCCCTCTCCGCCTCGTCGTCATCAACAATGAATTACCTTCACAAGGAAGCTCTTGAAGAATTATCCTTTGTCACAACCAAGCCCAGAAAAAATGAGCTCACATCAGGTCACGTTACCTTCCCTTCATCCCGCCCCTCCCCCCCCCCCCGCCCGCCAACCCCCCCCCCCACCCCCACATCCCCACCCCCAACCCCCTTCTCTCCAAAAGATCAATCCTTCCTCTCATTCAGCATCAGCAGACTTTATTATTCCTTACCAAGCCAGAAAATGAGCTAACGTCAGGTCACCTTACCTTACCTTACCTTACCTTACCTTATCTTCAAACCCCTCCCTCCAAACATCAACCCCCCCCCTCTCCTCTCATTCTCAGCAGCAGACAGAAGCCTTTTTTTTTATCACCATCTCCTTGAGACTTTGGCTTCTGCATCGGCCAAAAGCAAATTAATTAAGCGTTGAGTTACAAGTTGATACAAGTTGGCAGTTCAACTTTGTGTTAAGTGCTTCATGTGGGCGCGTATTTTTTGTTTGTTTGTTTGTTTTGTTTCGATGGGTTGTGTGTGTGTGTGTGTGTGTGTGTGTGTGTGAGAGAGAGAGAGAGAGAGAGAGAGAGAGAGAGAGAGAGAGCCCCCCGACCATTCTGTGCAATTCTGTCTGTTTATCTGTTTTCTTCCAGACTTACTTCTCCGTCTCAAGCCCCTAAACAGTTGCCTGGAGGATTGTGTTTCAAGTTTGGCAAGGCGATGGGGTCTGGGTTACGTGTCCATCCATACCACCCCTCCCGGCCCCCTCCTAGCCCCCCCCCCCCCCCCCCCCCTCCCCCCACCCACACACACGTACTTTTCCTATTTCGCAGCTGATGTCAGCAGCTTTACTAACAAACTGGTTCAGTGTGCTGCCGGATGGTTGAGTTCGATCGCGTTTTGTGTTTCGTTTGCGTTACGATTCAGTGTGTCTGAGGTTTGAAAAGTATCTTGCGATACCACCACAATTCCATGGCTTGGGATTTCTTCGGATAAGTTTTTTTATTTTTTATTATTATTTTTTTTTTAACCTGTTTGCTTCTTTCATTGTGCCGAAGATACAACAACAACAACAACACCAACAACAATATTATCACGCTGAACCACAGATTCAGTCCAACAATCCCAAACAAAACAAGTGTATTTATAAAAAATCAAAAACAAACAAACAAACAAAAAACAAACAAACAAAAAACCACAAAACAAAACAAAACAAAACCAACAACAAAACAACAACAACCAACCAATCAACCAACCAACAACCGCGAAAAACAGATTATTTTAAAAATCCCCATCGTCAATGACAAACAAAATGACATGCACGATGTTAGAGCCCGAGTAAGAACTAACTCCCAACACCCACAACACACACACACACACACACACACACACAAATCACATTCACATACACACACCACATTCACACAGACACAGACACACTCACACACACAAACACTCCTTCTTCTTCTTCTTCTGCGTTCACTCGTATGAGTACGAGTGGGCTTTTACGTGTATGACCGTTTTTACCCCGCCATGTAGGCAGCCATACTCCGTTTTCGGGGGTGTGCATGCTGGGTATGTTCTTGTTTCCATAACCCACCGAACGCTGACATGGATTACAGGATCTTTAATGTGCGTATTTGATCTTCTGCTTGCATATACACACGAAGGGGGTTCAGGCACTAGCAGGTCTGCACATATGTTGACCTGGGACATCGTAAAAATCTCCACCCTTTACACACCAGGCGCCGTCACCGTGATTCGAACCCGGGACCCTCAGATTGACAGTCCAACGCTTTAACCACTCGGCTATTGCGCCCGTCACACACACTCCAAAACACAACACAACACTAAAAAAAACCCCAACATACTGACCAGTCTCAGAGCGCACAGATTCCACGGCCTGGCTGTCGTCTTCGCTACAGCCCCGACCGCTGTCCGTGGCGTTGGTTTCCCGTGACGAGCTGCTCATCAATTCGTCCGCCTGGGGTTTGTCCAGGTGGGGGGCTCTGCTGTTCTGGAACACCGTACGTGTGCAGGCCATAGCAGTTATGAATATTTTAGTCAAGCAAGGCATAGGGTAGGTAGTTGACCTTATTGCGAACGCTCCAGTCAAGGCGACCAGCTCAGCGTGCACATTATTATTATTATTATTATTATTATTATTATTATTTTTACAGATGACTGGTTGTACGATCGTCAAACGTAGCTCTTCTGTTTTTGAAGGCTTTCTCCGACTGATTGCACCAGAAAAGGTTCTTGTGCTCCCTTTTTCAACGGTTGAAATAGCAAGTGTGACTGCGAACTCGCAAGTCTAATTGAGAAAATAGTACTAACAGTACTGGGGGTTCTGGCTCACTTTGACCTTTGACCCCAAAATGGCTCCCATGTATGTATGTATGTATGTATGTATGTATGTATGTATGTATGTATGTATGTATGTATGTATATGTATATGTATATGTATATATATATATATATATATATATATATATATATATATATATATATATATATATATAAAACAAATGCTTTGAGGGGGTTGGGAGCCATTTTGGGGTCAAAGGTCCAAACGAGCCAGTTCCTCCAGTACTACTACCAAAACCCTAAATGGATCTCTATTGCAGCATCGTCATCATTGTCCTCCTCCTCCTCCTCCATCATCATCATTGTCATCCCCCTCCTCCTCCATCGTCATCATTGTCATCCTCCTCCTCCTCCATCGTCATCATTGTCATCCTCCTCCATCATCATCATTGTCACCATCTTCCTCCTCCATCGTCATCATTGTCATCCTCCTCCTCCTCCATCATCATCATTGTCATCCTCCTCCTCCTCCATCGTCATCATTGTCATCCTCCTCCTCCTCCATCATCATCATTGTCATCCTCCTCCATCATCATTGTCATCCTCCTCCTCCTCCATCATCATCATTGTCATCCTCCTCCTCCTCCATCGTCATCATTGTCATCCTCCTCCTCCTCCATCATTATCATTGTCATCCTCTTCCTCCTCCATCATTATCATTGTCATCCTCCTCCTCCTCCATCATCATCATTGTCATCCTCCTCCTCCTCCATCGTCATCATTGCCGTCCTCCTCCTCTTCCATCGTCATCATTGTCATCCTCCTCCTCCTCCATCGTCATCATTGTCATCCTCCTCCTCCTCCCTCGTCATCATTGTCATCCTCCTCCTCTTCCATCATTATCATTGTCATCCTCCTCCTCCTCCATCGTCATCATTGTCATCCTCTTCCTCCTCCATCGTCATCATTGTCATCCTCCTCCTCCTCCATCATCATCATTGTCATCCTCTTCCTCCTCCATCATCATCATTGTCACCCTCTTCCTCCTCCATCATCATCATTGTCATTCTCCTCCTCTTCCATCGTCATTGTCATCCTCCTCCTCCTCCATCGTCATCATTGTCATCCTCCTCCTCTTCCATCGTCATCATTGTCATCCTCTTCCTCCTCCATCATTATCATTGTCATCCTCCTCCTCCTCCATCATCATCATTGTCATCCTCCTCCTCCTCCATCATCATCATTGTCACCCTCTTCCTCCTCCATCATCATCATTGTCATCCTCCTCCTCCTCCATCGTCATCATTGTCATCCTCCTCCTCTTCCATCGTCATCATTGTCATCCTCTTCCTCCTCCATCATTATCATTGTCATCCTCCTCCTCCTCCATCATCATCATTGTCATCCTCCTCCTCCTCCATCGTCATCATTGTCATCCTCCTCCTCCTCCATCATCATCATTGTCATCCTCCTCCTCCTCCATTGTCATCATTGTTATCCTCTTCCTCCTCCATCATCATCATTGTCATCTTCCTCCTCCTCCATCATCATCATTGTCATCCTCTTCCTCCTCCATTATTATCATTGTCATCCTTCTCCTCCTCCATCGTCATCATTGTTATCCTCTTCCTCCTCCATCATCATCATTGTCATCTTCCTCCTCCTCCATCATCATCATTGTCATCCTCCTCCTCCTCCATTGTCATCATTGTCATCCTCTTCCTCCTCCATCATCATCATTGTCATCCTCCGTCTCCATCATCATCATCATTGTCATCCTCTTCCTCCTCCATTATTATCATTGTCATCCTTCTCCTCCTCCATCGTCATCATTGTTATCCTCTTCCTCCTCCATCATCATCATTGTCATCTTCCTCCTCCTCCATCATCATCATTGTCATCCTCTTCCTCCTCCATTATTATCATTGTCATCCTTCTCCTCCTCCATCGTCATCATTGTCATCCTCCTCCTCCTCCATCATCATCAAAAAAACCAACCAAAAACAAACAAACAAACAAACAAAAAACCCACCCTAACAATGTGGCCTATCATGCCATGCTCTCATGGTGACGTCAATTTCGATACCACTCTACTTCCACACTTGGGGGTGAGTCTTATCAAGGTCTTCAGTGTCGGCGGATTCATGGGGGACTGCCGTTGAGAAGGACGTGGTGGCAGGTTGCACTCTGGGGGAGACGCTCACTCAGTCTGGGTCCACTACCCCCCCCCCCCCCCACCACCACCACCACCACCCTCCCCCCATCCCCCAGCTGGATGACAACGATGGTCATCATCGATCTCGATGGACATACACCACCACTACTTTGCCATTACTGTCGGCAGTAGGGGGCTTAGTTGGTGGTGTCCTAATTACGTTAAATCAGAACAGGCACTACCAAGCACCACTGAAGTGACTCAGCAGTAGTAGAGGGTCTCCTCTGGTGTGTGGCCTCCTGACGACCATACATCGATGGTTCCCTGTGGACTGCCGACACTGGGAGTGTGACAGACGAACCGGGGTGTGGCCATGTATGGGAGGTGGGGGGGGGAACTCGGAATTAGCAGTGTGGGAGTAATATCACTACAATGGTGCAGATGATGGGGCAGCAAAAAAAAAAAAAAAAAAAAAAAAAAAAAGGACAGTCCAACATCACGGACGTTTCACACAGGGAAAACAGAGCATATTGTCAACGCCATTTTATTTTGAAAAAAAAGGATAGTCCATTGTCATTGCCGTCTTACGTAGGACATGATACATGCATGCATCTGTGAATTACTATAAGACTGAGTGTGCAACTGTGCTCTCTCTGTCTCTCTCTCTCACTTTCTCTCTCAAACACACACACACACACACACACACACACACACACACATATATATATATATATATATATACATATATCTATATATTGATATTTCTCTCTCTTTAAATATATGATTATATATATATATATATATATATATATATATATATATATATATATATATATATATATATATATATATATATATACACACACACACATATATATATGTGTGTGTGTGTGTGTGTGTGGAGAGAGAGAGAGAGAGAGAGAGAGAGAGAGAGAGAGAGAGAGAGAGAGAGAGAGAGCTCAATAGTGGTCAACAACAACAACAAACAACCAACACCATCCAACCCACCCTACAACCCAGCACGCACGCACGCACACACACACGCACACACTCACTCACTACTAACCTTGGCGCAGCCATAGTCGCCGCCGCCGCGGTCCTTGTCCTTGTACTGCTGGGCCAGCTTGAGCTTGAAGAGCAGTAGGTCGTCCTCAGAGTCGTGTCCCAGGACCTCCTGATGGCCCGTCTCCTCAACCGCGTGACCCTTCACCGCGTCGTACCCCGTCCACCCTCCCCCCTTCCCCACACCGCACTCACCTCCACCTCCTCCACCCCCTCCTCCACCACCTCGACCTCCACCCCCGCCTCCTCCTCCTCGTCCACCTCCACCACCGTCCCCTCCTCCTCCTTGGCCGTAGCCCCCGCCAGGGGGTCGTTGGTTGAGGGAGGCGACCTCCCCTTTAACCTGGTGGAGGTGGTAGGCAGCCTTGGACTCAGGAGGGAGCCCATGGTGGTGGTGATGGCGGAGGTGGCGAGCCTGGCGGTCCGAGTGGCGGAGCCGCAGCAGGATGACGGTGACGCAGGCGGCGGTCAGCAGCGTCAGGCAGACCAGCACCGCCACGATGATCACGTGGTCCTCGTTGATGTGGCTGAGCGAGGCCGCCGTGCCGTTCTCCGCCAGCACCACCACGGTCAGCGTGGCGATGGCCGACCTGGACCCCCCGCCTCCTCCTCCTCCTCCACCTCCTCTGTCCCGGGCCAGCAGTACCAGGCGATACGTCCCAGCGTCGGCAGGGTGCAGGTTCCGCACGGTCGACACCACCCCGGAAGTTCGGTTGATGGCGAAGGTGCCGTAGTTCTCCGAGGCTAAGGAGAAGTCGACGACGGCGTTCAACCCGGCGTCGGCGTCCCGGGCCTTGGCGCGGAAGATGACGGAGCGGGCCGGGGTGACGGAGGAGATGTTCACTTGCCCCGTGGTGTCGTTGGGCCGCTCGAAGCGCGGCGTGTTGTCGTTCTCGTCCGTGATCTGCACGCTGACGGTGAGGATGTTGGTGTTGGGCGGGTGCCCCAGGTCGTTGGCCAGCACCGAGAGGTGGTACAGGTCCTTAGCCTCTCGGTCGAAGGGCCCCCGGCTGCGGACCTCGCCCGTTTTCTCCAGCGTGAAGTAGCGCGTGGCGTTGTTGTCCGACAGCAGGTGGTAGTTGACGGTCCCCGCGTCTCCTTCGTCCTCGTCCACGGCTTCGATGACCCCGGCAGAGGTCCCCGCCGGCTGGTTCTCCGCCAGGCGCAGCGTGTAGTCCATGGGCAGGCTGGGCTTGCGGTCGTTGATGTCCACGATGGTGAGGATGACGCGGGCCGTGGCCGAGTTGGGCGGTGTGCCGTGGTCCTCGGCCACCACGATGAAGTCCACCACCTGTACCACAAAAAAAAAAAAAAAAAAAGACGTAGAGATTCAGGATGGTTTATTTACTTAGTTAAGGCCATCGCCCCATACGAAGAGGGGACAACAATAAAATTTTGTTATGTCATTGCAATTGTTATTATAATTAGTGGAATTTCATCCATAACCAGCATCCAATAAAACGATATATAAGTGTCTCTCTTAACTGAAACGCTTTATATAGATACAAAGCGAGACTACAAATAATGTTTTCATCATTCGATGACATCAGTAAACATTGTCGAAATATCAGTATCAGTAGCTCAAGGAAGCGTCACTGCGTTCGGTCAAATCCATATACGCTACGGCACATCTGCCAAGCAGATGCCTGACCAGCGGCGTAACCCAACGCGCTTAGTCAGGCTTTGAGAAAAACAACAACAAAAAGAAAAAAAAACAAAAAAAAACAACAAAAAAACATGAGTATATAATTATAATATTTCTTTTCTAGGAATGAATTGGATTCGTAAGTCAAAGGGCAGGGCATTTCAAAACAAAGTGGACTTCGTCCTCTCGAGATTTCCTGCGCAAAGGACATAACTCAGATTGACAAATGGTTTTATAGCGATACCTATGTGTATCTAATTAGGTTAATACCAAATCTGAATCTGGTGAGATTAAGTCCCAGGTGTCTGTTTAAACCAATCAGAAGGTATCATTTCACTATATGATTAGAAATATAGACTCCATACATGTCAAACCTTTCGCTCAATTGAATATGGCTTTCCCACTCATGCCACCTACAGTCTATCAATCTTTGACGAAAAATCTGCACAAATCTAATTTCATTGCCTACTCCTTGATACACCCACACATACCCAAGACCAAGTTCACAGAAGCACATTCTTACATTCGACACCCAATTTCTTTTGCCTCTTGAATATAAACCATATAGCAAATTATAAGAGTTACGTGCCAGTCGATCACTGCTCATTATTATTATTTTTTAGTGGCTTTAGTCAATAACGAATGCATCTAACAACAGAGTTAATTCATATATTAGAAAAAGACGGAGAGAGAGAGAGAGAGAGAGAGAGAGAGAGAGAGAGAGAGAGACAGAGACAGACAGACAGACAGACAGACAGACAGACAGACACACACACACACACACACACACACACACACACACACACACACACACACACACACAGGGAGGGAGAGAGAGAGAGAGAGAGAGAGAGAGAGAGAGAGAGAGAGACAGAGAGAGAGAGAGAGACAGAGAGAGAGAGAGAGATATTCAGATTCAGACGGTTTAATGTGCTTCGGCCATAGGCATACATACACCAGTGACCCCGAATCTTAATTCGTACATACTGTGTTCCGAGGTTTACTACAAGGAGTGAAATGACGAGTATCTTTCTAACGTTTTCTTTTCTTTCTTTCTGGAGTGTTTTGCCTCGTGGTCACCTTTCTCTCTTTCTTTCTTTCTTTCTTTCTTCTCGAGTGTTCGCCTCGTGGTTGTAACGCGTCCGCCTAGGAAGCGAGAGAATCTGTGCGCACTGGTTCGAATCCTCTGGGCGCTATATTTTCTCCTCCCACACCCTCTCTTCCACTAGACCTTGAGTGATAATCTGGACGCTAGTCATTCGGATGAGACAATAAACCGAGGACCCGTATGCAGCATGCACTTAGCGCACGTAAAAGAACCCACGGCAACAAAAGGATTGTCCCTGGCAAAATTCTGTCGATAATTCCACTTTGACAGAAAAACAAATACAATAGGCGCTATAGAAATAAACTTAAGACTATTATTATTATTAGCAGCAGCAGTAGTAGTAGTTGGATCTTTGTTAGTATCATCATTGTTATCATTATCATCATTGCTGTTATCATAAATACAATTATAATTGATATTATTATCAGTTACTATTGTCATCATTGCTATTTTTATCACCATCATCATCATTATTATTGATTGTTATGAATAAATAGATAGATAGATAAGTAATAAATAAAGAAACAAACGATAAATGAATAGACAAATAAACAGAAAAAAACTGATGAATAAATGATTTAATATATAAGCAAACAATAAACAATAAAATGAATTAATGCTAATAACAACAACAACAACAACAACAATAACAACAACAATAATAATAATAATAATAATAATAATAATAATAATAATAATAATAATAATAATAATAAAAAATCAATAATCAAATACATGATGAATAAAGTAACTAACAAACAAACTAAAATAACAAGAACAACAACAAACAAAAACACAACAGCAACAAGGTCCACCAACTCCATCCCCACCACACCCCCACCAACCTCCCCCCCCCCTAGCCCCCCTCCGCCCCCCCCCCCCCACACACACACACCCCTACCGCCCACAACACAACACACATACCCACCACCCACACCACCACCACAGAACAACACACAACACACAAAACACACCCACCTTGTACATCTCGCGGTCCAGGGACCTCCGCGACACGATCTCCCCGCTGTGCTCCTGCACGCTGATGAGCGTCGTCATGAAGGCGCTGACGTTGCCCAGCCGGTACGTCACCCGCCCGTTCTCCCCTACGTCCGCGTCCGTGGCCTGCACGCGCGTCAGCACCCCGGGCCCTTGCTCCTCCGTGACGTTCCGCCGGTACAGGCGCTGGCCGAAGACGGGCGCGTTGTCGTTGACGTCGTCGACGATGACGTTGAAGGAGACCATGGAGGTCTTGGGCGAGGGCTGGCCGAAATCCCAGCAGCGCACCGTCACCACGAAGCGGTCCTTCTGCTCGCGGTTGAGGGAGCCCAGGAGGGTGATCTTGTACTCCTTCTCCACCAGCTTCTGCAGCGAGAAGCTGCTGCCGCTGCTGACGGCGCAGTTGACGATGCCGTTGGAGCCCGAGTCCGTGTCCACCACGATGAAGTGGGCCACCACGAACCCCGTCGGGGCGCTCTCTTTCACCACCGACACGTTGCCCCCTGAGGTGGTGGAGAGGCGGATAGCCGGGAAGTTGTTGACCACGTCCAGCACCTAGTGAGAGAGAGAGAGAGAGAGAGAGAGAGAGAGAGAGAGAGAGAGAGAGAGAGAGAGAGAGAGAGAGTATCAGTATCAGTATCAGTATCAGCATCAGCATCAGTATCAGTAGCTCAAGGAGGCGTCACTGCCTTCGGTCAAATCCGTGTACGCTACACCACATCTGCCAAGCAGTTGCCTGACCAGCAGCACAACCCAACGCGCTTAGTCAGGCCTTGAGAGAAAAAAACAAGAGAGGCAAGGCCTTCAAGACTCACTTGTGATACAATTAAAAAAAATCTAATCGTTAAAATGTGTTCTGTATTTGTTATTATAAAGCTTCGGGTTAAAAAAAAAAAAAAAAAAAAGAAAAAAAAAAAAAAAAGAAAAAAAAAAAGAAAAAAAAAGGAAAAAAAGAAAAAGAAAAAAAAAAAAAAAAAAAAAAAAAAAAAAGAAAAAGAAAAAAGAAAAGTCCTAACCAGATTCGAACCCTGCGTGGCTCCTTAACTGACGTTCTAAAATTTAATATTTGAACATCTTTTTTAACTCACTCAGTACGGCCAGTCCTCTCTTCTCCTCTACACAGACCCCTCAGATGTCAAGTGGGTGTCTGAATGACCCAACCTTTAGCTTCCGTCGTCAGAACTGTGGTATTCTTTGTCAACATTCACCTCTTCAGTATAAGAGCGTTCCGCTTGCAATATTTTGATGATGGTAATTGGGATGAAACGCTGTTAACGTCGTCTCTTTCGCCGTTCGTATGGAGAGAGTTAAAGGGCGATAAATCAATTGCGGTATTCGCAGTGAGAACGCTGTTTAAGTCATATTATTCTGGTGTATCTTGGGCATTCAAAAAATCTTTAAGGGCAATAAAAAAAATTCTTTTTAAGTCCGCGGTAAAGGAGACGTGGCTATCGCCGCAATCACACTGCTACATTTAGCCGTTTTCTCTAGATCTAGATAGATGTACAAGTTTAGTTACACCCGTCGGGAATGTAGTACGACACGGTCGATTCAATTTCTCTTTTATGTTCATTATAGTTTTATAGTTTTAAAGTTGATATGAAAATTTAGTATTTTGTTAAACTAATAACATGTAGAGCCAAGTACAAGTAATTCTAAACGTCGTATAAAGTGAAAAGGACTTCATTTTGAGAAACGTCAAGACTGGAAATTTTTTCGTTTCATCGTGATCAATTCAAGGGTATTAACTCGCATGGTTTACAATTTTTAACTGTGAATTCTTACTGATTCTGTGGATATTTTTATGGCAGTTTGGGGCATAATCCAGTAAGTGATGAGGCGTTCACAAATCTTTCTCTGAATAAATATTTAACGGTCTCCTTCTCCAACTTTCCATCACATGTTATCGTGTCTTGTCCATTGAATATAGGAAGGAAAGGGCAGGTCAACCACTTGAAACAAAATGGTGTATGAGCACGCGCTTTGAATGTGTATAAATATGTGTACGCAATTGATTTTTACCCATGACCTTCAGGGCTCAGCCAATAGATCTGTAAAATCCACTCGTCGTATTGATTTTAGTATTTTCCGAAAAAGACCACTTGGGCGAATGAACATAGTGAAAGCCCTGTACACTGAGAGTAAAACACACAAGCTTTTTATGTATTGAGTATAATTTCAAAATGTAATGTTTAAGATGAGAAAGATCAGTTTAAAGCAAATTAAATCCCCTAGCATTAATTACAGAGTAATTTCCCTTTTTTACTATCTGCACCAAAACGTTTGCAAAATAAATAAAACGTCCATGTTTAGCAAAAGAAGTTCCTGTTTGAACAAAAAATGACAATGACTGCTCTTGTTGTTGTGTCGGAAAACCAGATCAAAGTGCCAAGTTTAGAGAATACAAAAAATATAAATATAACAGTAAATGCAGCTTGCATTAATTTGGCTTCTTTTTTTTTGTTTTGTGCCCATCCCAGAGGTGCAATATTGTTTTAAACAAGATGACTGGAAAGAACTGAATTTTTTCCTATTTTTATGCCTAATTGGGTGTCAACTGACAAAGTATTTGCAGAGATAATGGCAATGTTAAAGCTTAACACGGACACACACACACACACACACACAACCGAACACCGGGTTAAAACACAGACTCACTTTGTTTACACAAGTGAGTCAAAAACAACAACAAAAAACCAAACAAACAAAAGAAAAAAAAACACAACAAAACAAAAAAATAAATAAAATAAAATATATAAAGTAAAAAAAGGAAATAAAAACAACAGAAAAAAAAAGAATAAATAAATAAAGTAAAAATAAAAAAAAATAAAAAAATGAAAAAAATATAATAATAAGTAAAAAAAAACACCCAAAAACAAACAAACAAAAAACAACAAAAAACAACTAATAATAATAATAATATTTAAAAGACACACACACACACACACACACACACACACACAGAACTCAGAAATGTTTTGATTAATGTACATGGGCCTTGGGCCACACAATACAAAAGGACTGGGGTCGGTAAGGGGTCAAAAGAAAAGTTCTTCACACGCGCACCCTGCATTTTTGAGGCATTGACATACACAGTTATACACTGGACAATACGTAAAACTAGGAGATGGACTGAAGCTGTCAAACAGCAAATAATACTAATGGCAATGTTATCATAATACGATGTCTTTCACCATGAGCATGGGAACATCAAACCACAGTTACAGTGAAGAGGAAGAAAAAAATCATAATAAATAGCCAAACAGCATGATAACAGTATTTCTGACAATCTGAATTTTCATTTTCCTCCTTCTGTTGATAGCATGCAAAACATATAAGTGACCCGAAGTCTACAGAGCGCTTAGAGCTTGATCTTCGACATGAGGATATAAGGCGCTATGCAAAGACACCATCACCACCATACCTTGACGTTGACCATAGCCTGAGCCTTGAGAGGTTTCGAACCCCGGTCCACGGCCTCCACCACCAGGTGTAGGGTCTTCCCTTGGAGGTGGGTCAGCTCCTGCACCGTGCGGATCTCCCCCGTCGCCTCGTCGATGGTGAAGGCATTGGCGTTGTCATCGGCCTGCCGGGGGCTGAACCGATACCGTACCTGTGTGGAGAGAGAGAGAGAGAGAGAGAGAGAGAGAGAGTGAGAGGTGTGGAGAGTGAGAGATTTATTTATTTATTTATTTATTTTTTTATTTTTTTTGTCACAACAGATTTCTCTGTGTGAAATTCGGGCTGCTCTCTCCCCCTAGGGAGAGCGCGTCGATGCACTACTTGCGTCACCCTCTTTTTTTTTTCTTTTGCATTTTTTTTCCAGCTTGCAGGTTTTTATTTTTTATTTTTTAATTTGTTTTTCCTATCGATGTAGATTTTTCTTTTTACTGAATTTTGCTAGGAACAATCCTTTTGTTGCCGTGGATTCTTTTACACATGCGCTAAGTGCTTGCTGTACACGGGACCTCAGTTTCATCCGAACGACTAGCGTCCAGACCACCACTCAAGGTCTAGTAGAGGGGCAGAAAATATAGAGAATCTATAGAGATTCAACAAAGAGATTAAACAACTTAAGATATTCAACAAAGAAAAACGAAAAAAACAACAAAAAACAAACAAACAAACAAAAAAAAACAAACAAACAAACAAAAAACCCCACAACAAAACACCCCCCGCCCCCCGCAAACAACAACACCAACAACAACAAATAAAGAAACATAACAACAATAATAACAACTTCCCCCGCTTCTTCCACCAATATAGCCAATTGCAACACACTACCGAACGACCAGCAACCTACGCCCCATCGAAAATATAAAAAAAACATAGAACAATTACAACAACAACAACCTTACTCTCCTGCCCCCTCCCCCCACCCCTCAACCCCCCCCCCCACCCCCCCCCAAAAAAAAAACCCCAGCAAAAGCAAAACACAAATAAGCACATAAGTAAGTAAGACAGTGAATGAATGAATGAGTACATAAATAAATAAGTGAGTTAGTTACTAACTGAATAAATAATTGAATGAATGAATGAATAAAGGAAAGAAAGAAACAAAGAAAGAAAGACAGACAGACAGACAGACAGACAGACAGACAGACAGACAAACAGACAGACAGAAGGAAAGAAAAACTACAAACAAAACTCCTCATCTCCCCGTTGAAACTAAAAGTCGCGAAAAAAAAAAACCCAATAAAAACAAACAAGCAAACTAACAACAACAAACAAAAGCCTCCCCACCTCCCAGTCGAAGGCAATGTCGCGAAAATCAAATCAACTGAAAACAATAAACACAATCAAACAAGCAAGCAAACAAAGTCAAACCTCCCGGTTGAATTCAATGTCGTGAAATTCAAATGAAAACAAACAACCCCCCCCAAAAAAACAACAACAAAAAACAACAACAACAAAAAAACAACAACAAAAAACAAACCCAAAACAAAAAAAAACCACCCCCACCTCCCCGTTGAAGCCGATGTCGCGATCCCGCGCCGACACGGTCACCACCGCAGTGTCCCTGGGCAGAGTCTCGTTGACGCTGACCTCGTACTCGGGCGCCGAGAAGACCGGAGCGTTGTCGTTGACGTCGCCCACCGTCACGTTCAGCGTCAGCACCCCGGTGCGCGCCGGGGACCCCCCGTCCGTGGCCAGCACCACCAGCTTGTAGAAGCTCCGCTCCTCGCGGTCCAGCTTGGCGTTGACCACCAGGCTGGGCACCAGGCTTCCGTCGATGTTGGGCGTGGCCTCCAGGCTGAACTTGCCCGCGTCCCCTTCGCCAGTGACCAGCTCGTAGTGCTGTACCGTGTTGAGGCCGATGTCCCGGTCGACTGCCGGCACGACGTCGATGCTTTCCGTCCAGGTGTTCTCCAACACCGGAACGGCCAAGGACGTCTGCGGGAACTGCGGGTCGTGGTCGTTGATGTCCAGGAGGTTGACGTTCACCTTTGTGATGAGGATGATAGAAATAGAACAGAAGAGAACTGAATAGATTATGTCTTTATTACTAAGTGTACCGGGGTCACAAGGACTATTCGGGGTGGGACAGTCAATAAGAAAATAGTTCAATATAAATCGAAAATCTTGATGGTGGTGATAAATCATAATTATGAATAAATAAATTGTGTTGTGTTGTGTTGTGTTGTGTTGTGTGTGTTGTGTGTGTGTGTGTGTGTGTGTGTGTGTGTGTGTGTGTGTGTGTGTGTGTGTGTGTGTGTGTGTGTGTGTGTGTGTGTGTGTGTATTGTGTTGTGTGTTGTGAGTTTGGTGTGTGTGTGTGTGTGTGTGTGTGTGTGTGTGTGTGTGTGTGTGTGTGTATTGTGAGTAATTGTGTTGTGTGTGTGTGTGTGTGTGTGTGTGTGTGTGTGTGTGTGTGTGTGTGCACGTGCGTGCGTGCGTGTTTTTGCATCTGACTGACGTGTTGTTGCAGAGCGGTTTTGAGAGGTTTGAACGTGCTTTATAAATGTACTTTTATACTTACAACCACTATTACTACCACTCCGACTCGGGAACGTGTCGATGCTCCCCCGTGTCGATACTCCTATGTACATACATCTGTATTTGCCCGTTTCTTGATCTTTGAGAGAGGGTCCGGGTTCAAATCTCGGAAACGGCGCCTGGTGGGTAAAGGATGGAGATTTTTCCGATCTCCCAGGTCAACATACGTGCAGACCTGCCAGTGCCTGAACCCTCTCCGTGTGTATACGCACGCAAAATATCAAATACACACATTAAAGATCCCGTAATCCATGTCAGCGTTCCGTGGGTTATGGAAACAAGAACATTAAAAATTCCGAAAACGGAGTATGGCTGCCTACATGGCGGGGCAAATAAACAAAAAAAAACGGTCATACACGTAAGATGTTAAATGTTACATGTTTGACTGAGTGTGTATGTGTGCGTGCCGGAATTCAAATTTGATTGAATGACACAGGAAACGAACGATGAGCGCCCAATGGCAGCCGTCAGTCGGCTCTGCCCAGGTAGGCAGCCTGTTGTGCAAAATGACTCCCCGTGTTTTGTAAAGCGCTTAGAGCTTGGTCTCCGACCGAGGATAGGCGATATATAAGTATCCATGCCAATCAACCAAATCAATCGATTAACGAGACGGGGGAGTATCTGACCGGGGGGTGGGGGGGGGGGGAAGTATTGGGCCGGAGGGCGGGAGGTTGGGGAAGTATCGGGCTGACACTCTCCATCACCAACCCCTCCTCCTCATACTACTACTTCTCCATCTCCTCCTCCTCCTAATCATCATCATCATGGTTCATTAAATCTCCCCCCCCCCCCCCCCCCCCGAACAAAGATGGGTCTGAATCCCCACCGCACCCCTCCTCAACCCCCCCTACCCCTCCGCCACCCGACTCCCCCACACATCCCCTCTACCTTGACGGTGACGAAGTAGGGCCCAGTGGTCTGCTGGATGGCCACGTAGAGGTGCAGCCGGCACTTCTGCGAGAAGTGGCACAGGGCCTCGCGGTCCAGACGCGTGGCGGTCAGCAGCAGCCCCGTGCGGTTGTGCACGGTGAAGAGGTCGCTGTGCGTGTCCTGCTGGGACAGCACCCGGTAGCTGGAGGAGGGGAGGAGGGGGCGGGGGTGAGGGTGGGAGGGGGAGCGTGGGGGGCAAAAGGAAACAAGAGAGAGAGAATGAGTGAACTGTTTATATATTTTTTTGTGTGTGTGTGTAGTCTCTCTCGCTCTTCCGTTGATGATTAAAGTCTTTTGTGTTCTCATATTCAACAACAACAACAAAACCAACAACAACAGCAGCTGTTGCTGTCACACCACCACCACCACCACCACCAACAACAACAACAAACACAACACACACACACACACACACACACACACACACACACACACACACGTACGTGCATGGAGGAGAAACGATGTTGGTCCATTAGAATACAGTCCAGCCGACCACACAAGGCCAATGAAATTTAGGACTGTCAAACCATACAAGAATGCTCAAGGGCACTAACACAGAACTGCCGTATCTAAACCAACAACAAACAAACAAACAAACAAAAAAAACAAACCCAACAACAACCAAATACCAAGGCAAACTCACAAAACACAATTCATCACACACACACACACACACACACACACACACACACACACATATATATATATATATATTTGTCCAAACCATTTAGCTGCTTAGGGCAAATAAGACAAGGCCCTGCTGAGGACGTTAGCCAACTGATTAATTCATCATTACCAAAATATTTAAAAAAAAAAAAAAAAAAGATTTGTAAAAAAAGGAAACAAAAAATAAAACCCCAAAATACATAAAAGGGAAATACCACTGCAGGATGGACAACTTATGCCCATTCCAGTTTTTTTTTTTTTTTTTTTTTAATTATTATTTTTTTTTTTACAATTTCACAAACAAATCGCCACAGAGCAAAACAGTACAGACAGTACATCATAGACTGCGGAAAAGGAGAAAAGAAAATGTCAAGGCTTGCTTGAAAAAAAAAGAAAGGGGGTGGGGGGGGGGTGGGGGGGTGGACAGGCAGAAATAATGAGAGCAATAGAAAAGAGGAAATTTACTTTCAAGCATAGAATTTCCGGAAGGTGGGGGATGCTGTTTATACTAAAAGGCCCCCAGCATCCTCAGGGTGGGGGAATGAGTGAATAAATGAATAAAGGAAGGAGGGAAGGAGGGAGGGAAGGAAAGAATGTTCTTACACACCCACCCATGCCCATACATATATATATATATATATATATATATATATATATATATATATTTATCACTAGCTCTCTCTCTCTTTTTATATATGGTGTGTGTGTGTGTGTGTGTGTGTGTGTGTGTGTGTGTGTGGAGAGAGAGAGAGACAGGGAGAGAGAGAGAGGAGAGAGCGCAAAAATGGGATTTCTTTATGTAATTAATTCAACTTTATTTCATTTCTTCGTTAGTTCCTCTTTGGAATCACAGTTGTTTTTTTTGTTGTTGTTTTGAATTTTATACTTATGGTTTACTTCTTTTTAATAATCAATGGCTTCTTTTGCTGTTCAAATTTCAATTCAGGGATTAAAAACAAAACAAAAACAAAGCAAAAAAAAAAAAAAAAACCCCCAAAAAACCACCATTGATGCTACTGAAAACTGATCCTCAATGCACACGATAAAGGGTTATTAAATGATGGACTCAAGTCTTGATGGACTCCAGCCAGAGTCCAGCCAGTGACAGACTATGCCCTCAAGCGATAGAAAATCTGGGAACGATTGGGGTTAGGGGACGCGCAATAGTCAACAACGAAAATCTCCCTCTTCCTCCAACTCCAACCATCTGCATCCCTTCCATCTACCCCCCCCCCCCCCCCCCCCCGCGAGAAATCCTGGGTGGTGGGCGTCCCCACGATTTCTCAAAATGTGTGAGAAATCGTGGGAAGTTCCCCTTATTTCAATCAGAAAGATTTCATCGGAGTTGGGTTCTTGTCTTTTCCCCAATGCAAATCTAAGAGAAAAACAAGAGAGGCAAGGCCTTCAAGACTCACTTGTGATAAATTAAGTCCCCTAGCATTAATTACAGAATAATTTCCCTTTTTTTACTATCTGCACCAAAAAACGTTTGCAAAATAAATAAAACTTCCATGCTTAGCAAAAGAAGTTCCTGTTTGAACAAAAAAAAAGAGTTAATAATGACTGCTCTTGTTGTTGTGTCAGAATATGAGATCAAAGTGCCAAGTTTAGAGAATACAAAAAATATAAATATAACAGTAAATGCAGTTTGCATATAATTAGGCTTCTTTTTTATTTTTTTGTGCCCATCCCAGAGGTGCAATATTGTTTTAAACAAGATGACTGGGAAAGAACTGAATTTTTCCTATTTTTATGCCAAATTTGGGGTCAGCTGACAAAAGTATGTGCAGAGAAAATGTCAATGTTAAAGTTTACCACGGACTCACAGACACGCACACACACACACACACACACACACACAGACAACCGAACACCGGGTTAAAACATAGACTCACTTTGTTTACACAAGTCAAGTGAATCAACGAGAGAGAGAAAAAAGAAACGAGAAATTGGAGGAGGGCGACAACAATGATCAAGATAATGACAGTGGTGTTAGCGAAGACATCAACAATAGATGGTGAAGGTGATGACACAGTACTGGTTTAAAAATACATGTGTATGAGTGAGTGAGTTGGTGAGTGTGGGTGAATGAGTGTGTGTGTGTGTGTGCATGTGTGTGTGTGTGTGTGTGTGTGTGTGTGTGTGTGTGTGTGTGTGTGTGTGTATTTCCTTTTGTGTGTTTACTTGGCTAGTTGATATATTCTTTTCTTTCACTTTGTTTAAAAAAAAAAAAAATCATGTTCTGAGTGATTCTATGAATCTATTTTCAGTGCAATCGTACATACAAAAATATGCTAACACAAGCAGATGACCAAAATAAATGAGCAAGCATGAAAATTAATGAAGAACATTCTAATAAATCTGAGTTTGCATCACAACGAACATCAAATCTATCTGGTCCAGTTTTCACGCTCCCAACATGAGGATGAAGCATTGTGAAACATCTGTTTTTCAATCACAAATTTTGTAGAGAGTTGAATCATTTTGATGTTATTACCTGCCACATCCCTCGGGAAAGATATGGTTGAAGTATTATTACATTATATCAGAATTATTTGTATCTGTATTGCTTTTTATCACAACAGATTTCTCTGTGTGAAATTCGGGCTGCTCTCCCCCACGGAGAGCGCGTCGCTACACTACAGCGCCACCCATTTTTTTGTATTTTTTCCTGCGTGCAGTTTTATTTGTTTTTCCTATCGACGCGGATTTTCTAAAGAATTTTGCCAGGAACAACCCTTTTGTTGCCGTGGGTTCTTTTACGTGCGCTAAATGCATGCTGCACACGGGACCTCGATTTATCGTCTCATCTGAATGACTAGTGTCCAGACCACCACACAAGGTCTAGTGGAGGGGGAGCAAATATCGGCGGCTGAGCCGTGATTTGAACCAGCGCGCTCAGATTCTCTCGCTTCCTAGGCGGACGCGTTACCTCTAAGGCATCACTCCACTCCTTCATATCATATCAGTACAATTTATTATACCATATCATATTATCAATGCTACATTACATTATATCATGTATATGTTATGTTACGTTATGTTATATTGCATTCTATCATATTACACTATATTATAT
>NC_134901.1:21107052-21114552 GCF_041734735.1 Babylonia areolata
GACACTCACTTTGATCACAATCATGGGGTGGGGTGGTGCATGCCAGGCAACAGTGTGTGTTTTGCAAGGGGGTTGAGGGGTGGGGGAAGTGCGGGGAGGGGGGAAGAGACACTGACTTGATCATAATTATCATGGGGGTGGGTAGGTGCCAGGCTGTGTGTGTTGTGTAGAGTAGATAGGGGGTGGGAGGGGTGTGTGTGTGTGTGTGTGTGTGTGTGTGTGGGGGTGACGCTCACTTTGATCACAGTAAGGGTGCCAGGCAATATGTTCAAAGTGCACACACGCACACACACACACACACACACACACACACAGGAAAATAGATGGGACGCGGTTGCAGAGGTTTGGGAGGTGAGGGTGGGGTGAAAAAAAAAAAAAAAAAAAAGAGAGAGAGAAGAAAAAAAAAAGAAGAAGATGGAGGGTGGTTTGCGTCAAAGCCCGCCAGACATGTGATCCAACCAGTCTGGCACTGGCACATACAGTGTTTATTATACACATTGCCTGGCTACCTAACCCCCTCCCAGCCCCTTCAACTGACGAATTGTTTTGGGTTTTTTTGCGGGGTTTTTTGTTTTTTTTCTTCTGTATCCGGAGAGGAAACTGGGAGGTCACCAGCCCGCCAGAGGGAGGGAAGGAAGGTGTGTGTGTGTGTGTGTGTGTGTGTGTGTGTGTGTATGGAGGGTTGGTGTGGTGGGGTGCGGTGGGTGTGGGTGTGGGGGGAGGGAGGGTGCGGGGTGGGGGTGGGGGGGGTGGGGGGTGGGGATCAGGGGGAGGGTGAGGCGGCCCCGAGATCTGGATGGATAGATGGATTGGTGTGCACGGGGTAACTCCTATTACCAACGGAATTGTGCGCAGCACGATTTGGACCCCCCCCCCCCACCCCGTCCCCCCTCCCCCCCTCCCCCCCCCCTTTTTTTTTCTTCTTCTCCTGGACCTTGTTTTCTTCCCAAGACTACTATTTTCTGTCGGTCTGTGTCTCTGTCTGTGTCTCCCCCCCCTCCCTCTCTCTATCCATAGACTACTACTACTTCCTCTCTCTCTCTTTGTCTCTATCATCCCTGTTCTACCTTGTTCAAAACTGCTACTCCCTGTCTGTCTGTCTGTCTGTCTGTCAGTCTATCAGTCTGTTCCTGTCCAGTGGCTGAAGACTACTACTTCATGTCTGTCTGTCTGTCTGTCTGTCTGTCTGTCCCTGCCGTGTGGTCATAGACCTTGTTCAAGACTACTACTTCATGTCTGTCTGTCTGTCTGTCTGTCCCTGCCGTGTGGTCATAGACCTTGTTCAAGACTACTACTTCATGTCTGTCTGTCTGTCTGTCTGTCTGTCCCTGTCGTGTGGTCATAGACCTTGTTCAAGACTACTACTTCATGTCTGTCTGTCTTTCCCTGTCGTGTGGTCACAGACCTTGTTCAAGACTACTACTTCATGTCTGTCTGTCTGTCTGTCTTTCCCTGTCGTGTGGTCATAGACCTTGTTCAAGACTACTACTTCATGTCTGTCTGTCTGTCTGTCTGTCTGTCTGTCCCTGTCGTGTGGTCATAGACCTTGTTCAAGACTCCTACTTCATGTCTATCTGTCTGTCTGTCTGTCTGTCTGTCCCTGCCGTGTGGTCATAGACCTTGTTCAAGACTACTACTTCATGTCTATCTGTCTGTCTGTCTGTCTGTCTGTCCCTGTCGTGTGGTCATAGACCTTGTTCAAGACTACTACTTCATGTCTGTCTGTCTGTCTGTCTGTCTGTCTGTCTTTCCCTGTCGTGTGGTCATAGACCTTGTTCAAGACTACTACTTCATGTCTGTCTGTCTGTCTGTCTGTCTGTCTGTCTGTCCCTGCCGTGTGGTCATAGACCTTGTTCAAGACTACTACTTCATGTCTGTCTGTCTGTCTGTCTGTCCCTGCCGTGTGGTCATAGACCTTGTTCAAGACTACTACTTCATGTCTGTCTGTCTGTCTGTCTGTCTGTCCGTCCCTGCCGTGTGGTCATAGACCTTGTTCAAGACTACTACTTCATGTCTGTCTGTCTGTCTGTCTGTCTTTCCCTGTCGTGTGGTCATAGACCTTGTTCAAGACTACTACTTCATGTCTGTCTGTCTGTCTGTCTGTCTGTCTGTCCCTGCCGTGTGGTCATAGACCTTGTTCAAGACTACTACTTCATGTCTGTCTATCTGTCTGTCTGTCTGTCCCTGTCGTGTGGTCATAGACCTTGTTCAATACTACTACTTCATGTCTATCTGTCTGTCTTTCCCTGTCGTGTGGTCATAGACCTTGCTGAAGACTACTACTTCATGTCTGTCTGTCTGTCTGTCTGTCTGTCTGTCCCTGTCGTGTGGTCATAGACCTTGTTCAAGACTCCTACTTCATGTCTGTCTGTCTGTCTGTCCCTGTCGTGTGGTCATAGACCTTGTTCAAGACTACTACTTCATGTCTGTCTGTCTGTCTGTCTGTCTGTCCCTGTCGTGTGGTCATAGACCTTGTTCAAGACTACTACTTCATGTCTATCTGTCTGTCTGTCTGTCTGTCTGTCCCTGTCGTGTGGTCACAGACCTTGTTCAAGACTACTACTTCATGTCTGTCTGTCTGTCTGTCTTTCCCTGTCGTGTGGTCACAGACCTTGTTCAAGACTACTACTTCATGTCTATCTGTCTGTCTGTCTGTCTGTTTGTCCCTGCCGTGTGGTCACAGACCTTGTTCAAGACTACTACTTCATGTCTGTCTGTCTGTCTGTCTGTCTGTCCCTGTCGTGTGGTCACAGACCTTGTTCAAGACTACTACTTCATGTCTATCTGTCTGTCTGTCTGTCTGTCTGTCCCTGTCGTGTGGTCATAGACCTTGTTCAAGACTACTACTTCATGTCTATCTGTCTGTCTGTCTGTCTGTCCCTGTCGTGTGGTCACAGACCTTGTTCAAGACTACTACTTCATGTCTATCTGTCTGTCTGTCTGTCTGTCCCTGCCGTGTGGTCATAGACCTTGTTCAAGACTACTACTTCATGTCTGTCTGTCTGTCTGTCTGTCTGTCTGTCCCTGCCGTGTGGTCACAGACCTTGTTCAAGACTACTACTTCATGTCTGTCTGTCTGTCTGTCTGTCTGTCCCTGCCGTGTGGTCACAGACCTTGTTCAAGACTCCTACTTCATGTCTGTCTGTCTGTCTGTCTGTCCCTGTCGTGTGGTCATAGACCTTGTTCAAGACTCCTACTTCATGTCTGTCTGTCTCTCCCTGTCGTGTGGTCACAGACCTTGTTCAAGACTACTACTTCATGTCTGTCTGTCTGTCTGTCTGTCTGTCCCTGTCGTGTGGTCACAGACCTTGTTCAAGACTACTACTTCATGTCTGTCTGTCTGTCTTTCCCTGTCGTGTGGTCACAGACCTTGTTCAAGACTACTACTTCATGTCTGTCTGTCTGTCCCTGTCGTGTGGTCATAGACCTTGTTCAAGACTACTACTTCATGTCTGTCTGTCTGTCTGTCTGTCTGTCTTTCCCTGTCGTGTGGTTATAGACCTTGTTCAAGACTACTACTTCATGTCTGTCTGTCTGTCTGTCTTTCCCTGTCGTGTGGTCATAGACCTTGTTCAAGACTACTACTTCATGTCTGTCTGTCTGTCTTTCCCTGTCGTGTGGTCATAGACCTTGTTCAAGACTCCTACTTCATGTCTGTCTATCTGTCTGTCCCTGCCGTGTGGTCATAGACCTTGTTCAAGACTACTACTTCATGTCTGTCTGTCTGTCTGTCTGTCTGTCCCTGTCGTGTGGTCATAGACCTTGTTCAAGACTACTACTTCATGTCTGTCTGTCTGTCTGTCTGTCTGTCCCTGTCGTGTGGTCATAGACCTTGTTCAAGACTACTACTTCATGTCTGTCTGTCTGTCTGTCTGTCTGTCTGTCTGTCTGTCTGTCCCTGTCGTGTGGTCATAGACCTTGTTCAAGACTACTACTTCATGTCTATCTGTCTGTCTGTCTGTCTGTCCCTGCCGTGTGGTCATAGACCTTGTTCAAGACTACTACTTCATGTCTATCTGTCTGTCTGTCTGTCCCTGCCGTGTGGTCATAGACCTTGTTCAAGACTACTACTTCATGTCTGTCTGTCCGTCCCTGCCGTGTGGTCATAGACCTTGTTCAAGACTACTACTTCATGTCTGTCTATCTGTCTGTCTGTCTGTCTGTCTGTCCGTCCCTGCCGTGTGGTCACAGACCTTGTTCAAGACTACTACTTCATGTCTATCTGTCTGTCTGTCCCTGTCGTGTGGTCATAGACCTTGTTCAAGACTCCTACTTCATGTCTGTCTGTCTGTCTGTCTGTCCCTGTCGTGTGGTCATAGACCTTGTTCAAGACTACTACTTCATGTCTGTCTGTCTGTCTGTCTGTCTGTCTGTCTGTCCCTGTCGTGTGGTCACAGACCTTGTTCAAGACTACTACTTCATGTCTGTCTGTCTGTCTGTCCCTGTCGTGTGGTCATAGACCTTGTTCAAGACTCCTACTTCATGTCTGTCTGTCTGTCTGTCTGTCCCTGCCGTGTGGTCATAGACCTTGTTCAAGACTACTACTTCATGTCTGTCTGTCTGTCTGTCTTTCCCTGTCGTGTGGTTATAGACCTTGTTCAAGACTACTACTTCATGTCTGTCTGTCTGTCTGTCTTTCCCTGTCGTGTGGTCATAGACCTTGTTCAAGACTCCTACTTCATGTCTGTCTATCTGTCTGTCCCTGCCGTGTGGTCACAGACCTTGTTCAAGACTACTACTTCATGTCTGTCTGTCTGTCTGTCTGTCTCTCCCTGTCGTGTGGTCATAGACCTTGTTCAAGACTACTACTTCATGTCTGTCTGTCTGTCTGTCTGTCTGTCTGTCTTTCCCTGTCGTGTGGTCATAGACCTTGTTCAAGACTCCTACTTCATGTCTGTCTGTCTGTCTGTCTGTCCCTGTCGTGTGGTCATAGACCTTGTTCAAGACTACTACTTCATGTCTGTCTGTCTGTCTGTCTGTCTGTCCCTGTCGTGTGGTCACAGACCTTGTTCAAGACTACTACTTCATGTCTGTCTGTCTGTCTGTCTGTCTGTCCCTGTCGTGTGGTCATAGACCTTGTTCAAGACTACTACTTCATGTCTGTCTGTCTGTCTGTCTGTCTGTCCCTGTCGTGTGGTCATAGACCTTGTTCAAGACTACTACTTCATGTCTGTCTGTCTGTCCCTGCCGTGTGGTCATAGACCTTGTTCAAGACTACTACTTCATGTCTGTCTGTCTGTCCCTGCCGTGTGGTCATAGACCTTGTTCAAGACTACTACTTCATGTCTATCTGTCTGTCTGTCTTTCCCTGTCGTGTGGTCACAGACCTTGTTCAAGACTACTACTTCATGTCTGTCTGTCTGTCTGTCTTTCCCTGCCGTGTGGTCATAGACCTTGTTCAAGACTACTACTTCATGTCTGTCTGTCTGTCTGTCTGTCCCTGTCGTGTGGTCATAGTCCTTGTTCAAGACTACTACTTCATGTCTGTCTGTCTGTCTGTCTGTCTGTCTGTCTGTCTTTCCCTGTCGTGTGGTCATAGACCTTGTTCAAGACTACTACTTCATGTCTGTCTGTCTGTCTGTCTGTCTGTCCCTGTCGTGTGGTCATAGACCTTGTTCAAGACTCCTACTTCACGTCTGTCTGTCTGTCCCTGTCGTGTGGTTATAGACCTTGTTCAAGACTACTACTTCATGTCTGTCTATCTGTCTGTCTGTCCCTGCCGTGTGGTCACAGACCTTGTTCAAGACTACTACTTCATGTCTATCTGTCTGTCTGTCTGTCTGTCCCTGCCGTGTGGTCACAGACCTTGTTCAAGACTACTACTTCGTGTCTGTCTGTCTGTCTGTCTGTCCCTGTCGTGTGGTCATAGACCTTGTTCAAGACTACTACTTCATGTCTGTCTGTCCCTGTCGTGTGGTCACAGACCTTGTTCAAGACTACTACTTCATGTCTGTCTGTCTGTCTCTCCCTGTCCTGTAGTGGTAGACCTTGTTCAAGTCTCTCTCCTGTCTCTTCTCTCTGTCTCTCTCTGTCTCTGTCTGTCTGTCTCTCTCTCTGGGAGGTAAAGGGAGTGTGGAGGATGGAGATAGGGGGGAAAGGGGCAAGGGGTGGGGTTGGGTGGGGTCGGGGTGAGGGGGTTCACACTCGCACGCACACACGCACGCACACACTCACGCACGCACACTCACTCTATCTTGAGAGAACTAGGGCGCGTGAGTTTGGTGCAAAATTCGGTCTCAGTGGTACTACTTCATGTCTGTCTGTCTGTCCCTGCCATGTGGTCATAGACCTTGTTCAAGACTACTACTTCATGTCTGTCTGTCTGTCCGTCTTTCCCTGTCGTGTGGTCACAGACCTTGTTCAAGATTACTACTTCATGTCTGTCTGTCTGTCTGTCTGTCCCTGCCGTGTGGTCATAGACCTTGTTCAAGACTACTACTTCATGTCTGTCTGTCTGTCTGTCTGTCCCTGCCGTGTGGTCATAGACCTTGTTCAAGACTACTACTTCATGTGGGTTTGTGGGTGGAGGGAGAGCGAGGGGGGGGGGGGGTGAGGTGGGGGGGGGGGGTTGGGGGGTAGGTGACCGCTGCCAACTCTGAACGTTACATTCATCAGTCTGGCGTACAGTAGCTGTGTCTCCTACATAGACTGACTGACTGCGGTGGTACGTTTTTATTTTTATTATCCCTGCAGTACTACCAAGACTACTACTACTACTACTTCTAGGTCACTAGCGTGAGGTACAACTTCTTCGTCTTCTTCTTCTTCTTCTTCTTCTTCGAGACGAGGGGCCGTCTCTTCTTTTCAGACTCCATTAGCGTTTATGTTTTGTCCCGCGAGCCATGAAAATGCGCTCGCTTTCAAGACAGACAGACAGACAGACAGACAGACACACACACACACACACACACACACACACACACACACACACACACACACATATCTAGAAGCCAGAGAAACAGACCCAGACGGTGGTGTGTTTTTTTTACTGTCGTGTCTGGCCCTTGAGGTATTTTGGTGGTCCCAGTCTCTAAACCATGCAGTCCCGCTCTTCTTGTTCTTGCTGCTTATAGTCCAACCCGGACCGCACAAGGGCCATATCAGGGCTTGTCAAACCATACACATGCTCCACCGCGCGTCAACACAAAGACTGTCACATTTACAAGACAACAACAACAACAACAACAACAACACTACTTGAAGACAAACCCACAAAACACAGTTCATCATGACACAGTATCCTAACCATTTAGCTCCTGATGGTAAATAAGACTAGGTCATGTTGAGGACGCCAGCCATTCCGTTTAATTTATCATCCCCTGATTACCAAAAAACCCCCCAAAAAACCAACAACAAAAAAAACAAACAAAAAACCACCCCCCCCAAAAAAAAAAACAAACAAAAAAAAACAACAAACAACAACAACAAAAAACAAACAAAACAAAAACAACAACCCCAAAACCAAAAAAACCCAACCGTAAAAAAAGGAAAAACAACAAA
>NC_134901.1:21132052-21134552 GCF_041734735.1 Babylonia areolata
GTGTGTGTGAGCTCTCCCTCTTTTTCTCCATTCTTCCCCTGTGTGTGTGTGTGTGTGTGTGTGTGTGTGTGTGTGTGTGTGTGTGTGCTCTCCCTCTTTTTCTCCATTCTTCACATCCCTCTGTGTGTGTGTGTGTGTGTGTGTGTGTGTGTGTGTGTGTGTGTAACAGATGGGTAAGGGAGTGAGAGAGAGTGGGGAAGAGAGGGAGAAAGAGAGAGGGAGAGAAAGAGTGAGGGTGAGAAACAGGGAGCGGGGGAGAGAGAGAGAGGGGGAAGAGAGGGAGAAAGAAAGGGAGAGGGAGGAGAGAGAGAAAAAGAGAGAGAGACGGAGAGAGAGAGGGAGAGAGATGCAGAAAGAGGGGGGGGAGAGGGAAAGAGAGGAAGAGAGAAGAGAAGGAGAGAGAGAGGAGAGAGAGAGAGGAGAGAGAGAGGGGGGTGGTGGGGGGAGGGGCGGAGAGAAAGAAAAAACACAGATTATACAAGAAACACGCCCAAAAACCAGTTCAGGAGCTGTGCCATTGCTCACAAACACAATCTGATATTGAGAGAGAGAGAGAGAGAGAGAGAGAGGGAGAGCTACAGACAGCGTCAGAGACCAAGACAGAGAAAGTGAGACAGGCACACAGACACAGACACAGACACAGGCACTGGAGTGATCATAAACGTAGTACACGAGAAACCCGTTAAAAGCCAGCTGGGAACCTGAGCGATGTCTCCCTCACATTTAATCAGACGCTGACAGAGTGCAAATTAATGGAAGAAGATGAAATGTTGCTTCCCCGCCCCCTCTCATCCTCTTTTCTCCCCCTCTCCCCCCCCCTCTCTCTTGTTTCTTCCCTTTCTTTTAAACAATGTTCAGCTGCACCCAGGCTCGTGTGTGTGTGTGTGTGTGTGTGTGTGTGTGTGTGTGTGTGTGCTCTCTCTCCCTCTTTTTCTCCATTCTTCCCCTGTGTGTGTGTGTGTGTGTGTGTGTGTGTGTGTGTGTGTGTGTGTGTGTGTGTGTGTGCTCTCTCCCTCTTTTTCTCCATTCTTCCCCTGTGTGTGTGTGTGTGTGTGTGTGTGTGTGTGTGTGTGTGTGTGTGTGTGTGTGTGTGCTCTCTCCCTCTTTTTCTCCATTCTTCCCCTGTGTGTGTGTGTGTGTGTGTGTGTGTGTGTGTGTGTGTGTGTGTGTGACAGATGGGTAAGGGAAAGAGAAAGAGAGAGAGAGTGGGGAAGAGAGGGAGAGGGAAAAAGAGAGAGATGGGGAGAGAGGGAGGGAGAGTGGGAGAGAAAGAGAGTGAGGGTAAGAAATAGGGGGAGAGGGAGAGAGAGAGGGGGAAGAGAGGGAGAGAGAGAGGGAGAGAGAGAGGGGGAAGAGAGGGAGAGAGAGAGAGAGAGTGAGAGAGAGAGAGAGCGAGACAGAGAGAGATGCAGAGAGAGGGTGGGGGGTGGAGAGAAAGAATAAACAAAGATTATACAGGAACAACACGCCCCAAAACCAGTTCAGGAGCTGGGCGATAGCTCAAACACACCATCTGATATTGACAGAGACAGGGAGAGACAGAGAGAGAGAGAGCGTCAGAGACCGAGACCGAGACACAGAAAGTGAGACAGAGACAGAGACACAGACAGAGACACAGACACAGGCACTAGAGTAATCATAAACTTTATACACGAGAATCCCGTTAAAAGCCAGCTGGGAACCTGAGAGATGTCTCCCTCACATTTAATCAGACGCTGACAGAATGCAAATTAATGGAAGAAGATGAGTGTTTTATATATAGTACAGATAAAGAGCAAACTCCCTGATAGTTTTTTTTTTTTTTCATTTCTTGTTCCGTTAATGTTTTCTTGATGTGGAATACCCAGGTCTGTTTGCCCTTCTCCTCTTGCAGCAGCAGCATCTCGTATGCTTGTCTACACAATCAGGATGTTGGCAGTCTTGTTAGTTTGAGCCAATGTTTTTTATGCATTTTACAATTAATCTAATATGCAATGGATACCTGTCGGTTTCACAAATCATTATAGTGTTTGATGAGTGCAATGGGACACCAAGAAAGCGCTTTATTGCAATTGTATGTACCTTTTCCATTTGATTATTTGTCATGAGTCCCCATAATTTTATTTCTGCTCCATGGTCAGTTCAAGGCTGGTTCGATTTGTGTGTCGAAAAAGTTTCCAGAAAAGCTGTGCGTCAGTCGAACGCCGAGCGATTTTTTCAATTTGGATCACACCTTTTTTTCCCTCTTCTAGTTGCTTCATCCCACGCAGACACCAAACTCAACTTTGTTGTGAATAACATTCCTAAGTATTCATATGTATTGCGGGCTACTTCTATTTCCCTATCACCGTAGCGCCATTTTTCACGAGTCGAAAGATAACCTCCATTGCGGAAAACCATGATATTGGTCTTATCGAGATTTACTGTTAGTTGCAGTCTGTTTGTTTCTTGCTTAAGGGCATTTGGGAGAAATAGAGAAAAAGATAGAAAGAACAAGAACAAGAACAAAAACTTTTAATCT